>NC_041398.2:113231447-113298947 GCF_900747795.2 Erpetoichthys calabaricus
GTGGGAGGTATTGAGCGGTGAAATTGGATGGAGAACATTCTGAAACTGAAGCTGTAGCAAATGATAAAGTTGAACATGATGACACAGAAGAACTTAACCAACGCCATTACAATCCATATAGCTTAACGTGTCAGTGGACAGAGATTGTTAACATTAACAGAAAGTGTAGTTGGTTTACAAAAAATATTTACTCTATTCCTTTTCTAAGACATGCTCCGTGCAATCCAACTTTTGACAAGCACCTCTGGATATTTTACTAAGTCTAAATGCCTCTTTGGATGGTTGAAAATATGTTTGCAAAATTTGTTCAATAATATGGTTCTATATTTTGACTGCAACTGTAATAAAATGTGATTCCTTCTCCATTAGTGCCACCCCCTTGAAAACACTATGGGTCCATGCAAACCTGTATTAATACTTGTGTGCACATTAAAATGTTTTCTTGTACAATGTGCAATTCTCATGACAGTGGAATAGGTTATTCTTAGCCGGTCTACTGCAATAATTGTAGTGGAAAATGTGGTTAACATCCACTCATGCATGGGGGAAAAAAATACTGTGAAACTGGTATTATTTTGAAAAATACCGTGATATAGAATTTTGGTCATACCGCGCAGCCCTAGATTCAGATATCCATTGTATTTAGGAGATGAGCATCCACTTTGAAACGTTTTTCTTTTTATTTAAACCTTGCATTGTGAAGAGTGTGGAAACTTGTCTTTAAATGCTGTGGTGCTTCTGAATTTGGGTAGTTGATTTATCTGCTTTATCTAAAAATTGTATTTGAAATTTGTTTTTGACAAATCTCTGGCCGTGGGTGAAGCTTGCAACTTTTTATTTTCTTATGTGTTAAGGCAATATTTACACTGTGGAAATATTTACTGAAGAAAATCAATTAAGAATTATTGTTGCTTTAGTTTGTGTTTTAAATGTTAATTCGGAGGGTAAAATGTTTGTTTACCTTGAAAGATAATATCCTACAATTTATACAAAGAAGCTTCTTGATCCAGAATACCTTGCAAACTCTGATGTTTTAATAGTCAGGTCACTCTCCATGAATAGCAAACTTGTAACCTGATCTGGTCTGATTTAAAAATGCAATTTGACCCAACAAGATTCAGAATTAAAATATATTGTTTTATGTTTTGGGTGACAAGGATATATTGATTAGTGCTACTGATCTTGCATCCTTTTTGAGTCTCACTTCACATTGCTGTCTTATGTGACTTTTTTGCACTTTCTCCTTGTATGTATAGTTTGTTTTTTTGTTTTTTTTTCTCAGGATACTCTTGTTTTCCTTACCACATCCCAATAGATAGATACTTTATTAATCCCAAGGGGAAATTCACAGTGGAGGTGTGTGTGTGTGTGTGTGTTTTATTAATTGGCAGATCTGATATGAGGCCATGTAATTCCTGAATTTGACTAAGCAGGCATGCAGATATAAAGTTGCATTTTCTGTTTGGTTGGATGTCAGTGAATTTAAAGTACAGTCCAGTATGAAAATAATAATAATAATAATCAATAAGGTGCTACAGATGTTCTATCAGACGGTTGTGGCGCGCGCCCTCTTCTACGCAGTCGTGTGCTGGGGAGGCAGCATAAAGAAGAGGGACACCTCACGCCTGGACAAACTGGTGAGGAAGGCAGGCTCTATTGTAGGCATGGAGCTGGACAGTTTGACATCTGTGGCAGAGCGACGGGCGCTGAGCAGGCTCCTGTCAATCACAGAGAATCCACTTCATCCACTAAACAGTATTGTCTCCAGTCAGAGGAGCAGCTTCAGCGACCGACTGCTGTCACTTTCCTGCTCCACTGACAGACTGAGGAGATCGTTCCTCCCCCACATTATGCGACTCTTCAATACCACCAGGGTGGTAAACATTAACATTATTCAAAGTTATTGTCTGTCTGTATACGTGCATTGTTATCACTCTTTAATATTTTCTTTATTAGTATGCTGCTCCTGGAGTATGTGAATTTCCCCTTGGGATTAATAAAGTATCTTATCTATCTAAAACATACATGTTGACTTATTTAGCTTGAAGGAGTAGTTGAATGAAAATGTTAACTAGTTTTGACAAATTAGTACCAATTAAACCAATATGAATATGAACAAGTTTTTATTTTTAGAGCATAGTCATCAAAGAAGTCATTCAGTTATGTTTAGAATATTTTTTTAGAATTAGATACATTTTTAAAGTTTAAACTGCAGACATGTGTACATCATATATTTTGATTTTTAAATTATATTTATAACAATTCTAATTCTGACAAATTCTTCAGTTTTAATTCAATGTTATTTCCAGCTGGAGATTGATTTCCTTAACAACGATATTCAGTTCCTTAACCAATTCTCTGTTACAGAATAAAAATATTCTACACCAAAGTATATTTCTCTTGATTTTTATTTCAGAGCAATAAAACTGAAAATTAGATTTTAATGTGAATTTGAAAAAGTAAATATTAGATGCATCTTATTTTTCATGATTAACAGAATAATTTCATTTGTTTTCTTGTATCATTTTAACATTTCAACATTTGCCCATCTATCATTAGAACAATTTAGATGAGAGCAGGCCATTCAGCTCAATGAAGCTCACCAGTCCTGTCTACTTAATTCTTCTAAAAAAAAATATTAACTCTAGTTTTGAAAGTTCCTAAAATCTTTGTCTAACATGCTACAGTCAATTTCCCCTTGGGATTAATAAAGTTATCTATCTATCTACTTGGTAGCTTATTCCATGTGTCTGTGGTTCTGTGTAACGAAAAACTTCCTAATGTTTGTACGAAATTTACCCTTAAATTTACAACTGTGTCCCTATATTTTTGATGAACTCATTTTAAAATAAGTCTCGATCTACAGTACTAATTCCTTTCATAATTTTAAACACTTTCAATCAGGTCACATCTTAATCTGCTTTTGCTTAAACTGAAAAGGCTCCGCTCTTCTTCATAATTCATAAACTTCATCTTAAAATCTTTTAATTTACTAGTTTCTCAAATCCCATCATAACTAAAGTAGTATGTTAAATGCTTCATATTCTGTTTTCTTCTGTGTACTTTATACAGTAATCCCTCCTCCATCGCGGGGGTTGCGTTCCAGAGCCACCCGCGAAATAAGAAAATCCGCGAAGTAGAAACCATATATTTATATGGTTATTTTTATATTGTCATGCTTGGGTCACAGATTTGCGCAGAAACACAGGAGGTTGTAGAGAGACAGGAACGTTATTCAAACACTGCAAACAAACATTTGTCTCTTTTTCAAAAGTTTAAACTGTGCTCCATGACAAGACAGAGATGACAGTCCCGTCTCACAATTAAAAGAATACAAACATATCTTCCTCTTCAAAGGAGTGCGCGTCAGGAGCAGATGTCAGAGAGATAGAGAAAAGCAAACAAATCAATAGGGCTGTTTGGCTTTTAAGTATGTGAAGCACCGCAGCACAAAGCTGTTGAAGGCGGCAGCTCACACCCCCTCCGTCAGGAGCAGAGAGAGAGAGAGACAGAGAAAAACAAACAAGCACAAATCAATACGTGCCCTTCAAGCTTTTAAGTATGCGAAGCACCGTGCAGCATGTCGCTTCAGGAAGCAGCTGCACAGAAGGTAGCAATGTGAAGATAATCTTTCAGCATTTTTTAGACGAGCGTCCGTATCGTCTAGGTTGCGAACAGCCCCCCCTGCTCAATCCCCCTACGTCAGGATCAGAGAAAGTCAGCACAAGAGAGAGAGGGAGAAAAGTAAGTTGGGTAGCTTCTCAGCCATCTGCCAATAGCGTCCCTTGTATGAAATCAACTGGGCAAACCAACTGAGGAAGCATGTACCAGAAATTAAAAGACCCATTGTCCGCAGAAATCCGCAAACCAGCAAAAAATCCGCGATATATATTTAAATATGCTTACATATAAAATCCGCGATGGAGTGAAGCCGCGAAAGGCGAAGCGCAATATAGCGAGGGATTACTGTATATGTGAATCACTACGTGCTTTTTAAATGGGCTTTCTCTTATGTCGACAGGACGCAGAATACATTACATTCATGATATTTCAGCTTTCTGAACAATTTAAATACGAAGATGTATGCTTGATGTCATTTTCATGATGAAATGAATTAAAGCATGTATTAAACATGGGAGCATGGTGGCGGAGTGATAGTGACATGCTGGTGCCCTGTCCAGAGATTGTTCCTGCCTCCCACAAGATGCTTGTTGTGCCATGCCCTTCCCATGATGAAATAATTTATTGCAGCAGTATTGTCTCTTTCAATCATACTAACCCCCAATTCCTGTCCTTACTTTTTCTTTCTCAAAGTAACCAATCACCACCCAATCATCCATCCATCCATCCATCCATTTTCCAACCCGCTGAATCCAAACACGGTCACGGGGGTCTGCTGGAGCTAATCCCAGCCAACACAGGGCACAAGGCATGAACCAATCCCAGGCAGGGTGCCAACCCACCGCAGGACACACGCAAACACACCCACACACCAAGCATACACTAGGACCAATTTAGAATCGCCAATCCACCTAACCAGCATGTCTTTGGACTGTGGGAGGAAACCCATGCAGACACTGGGAGAACATGCAAACTCCACGCAGGGAGGGCCCGGGAAGTGAACCCGGGTCCCCAGGTCTCCCAACTGCGAGGCAGCAGTGCTACCCACTGCGCCACCGTGCCGGCACCACCCAATCAGCTTTTTAATAATAGTCAAGCCATCTGTAAGCTTATAATGCCGATTCTTCAAAACTTTTAAGGAACATTGAAATATCTTTTGTAGTACGTGTTTAATTATTCCATCCAGAGTCGTGCCAGTCCAGCAAGCATACAGCGCGAGGCAGGAACAATCCCTGAACAAGGCGCCAGTTCATTGCTGTCCAGTGTCCACACGTTTAATAACAGTGTACATTATTTAAATGAAGTTAATGTATCTATATAATGTAATACTGTATACTTCACTGCATTTCATTTTAAAGATATCAATAGCTCCAAGAAGATAGCACCTGGAACTCTAAATCGACTTAGCCAGTCGTCATCATATGTAAATACACGGTTTCTTCTATTGATTTGAATTCCTTTATTATTGTTTTATGGTACAATGAGATTCAATATGCAAATCCTCCATATTTTGTTTTCCTATAAAATGGTAAAATAGCAATAATATACGATAAAAAATAAAAAAATGAAAGAATAAGTGGCTCAGGTTGTGCAATATTACAACTGTAATGCAAGTTTACAGTGAGGTAAAAGTACAAACAGTTGTATTGGGAACACTTGATGGACTGAGTGCGTTTATAGCTCTTGGGATGAAACTGTCTAAACCGCGAGGTCCCTACAGGAAAGGCTCTGAAGCACTTGGCGAATAGAAGTTCAAATAGACTGTAGGCATAGCTGAGGCAAAATGTGTTAGAAGCTGCACCCTGATAATTCTCTCTGCTCTTGATACAGTCTGCCATAGAGCTTTCCAGTCAGCTGCTGTATAGCTGTGATTCCACACTCGGATACAGTGGGTTTCTCTCAGTGTACCACTCAGACTTTAAACAACACTAAAGAAGCTATGGTATTTGGAATAGCTTGGCCATTCCATGCACCATTATATGGTTACAGATTGATTACAATCAGATGCCTTAAACTAAAAAAAGAAAAAATGCGGTTAATTTCAGTGTATTTGATAAAGCCATGTCAGGGATGTGAATCTAAAAAAATAAAGAGAAGCCACCCAGGAACAGTAGCACTGCTTTGATGCTGGGTGCTGTCAGTTTGCAAAACTGAACCAAAAACTTGCATGCGCTATGGTTAGAGCTGGCGTGAGAATGTGTGTGGCTTTACGCCAAGTTTCGTTTTTAAATATTGCTATGTGAATGTGGAAACAGGCGTACACAACATATTTTTGTGTGTATGCACCTTTTATACCTGAGGCCGCTGGAGACCAAAACTGCACACAGTAGGCCTCACCAGCACGGGTTTAAGCTTGAACATAACCTCCTTGGACTTGTACTTCACACATCATGCTATATAACCTAACATTCTGTTGGCCTTCTTAATGGCTTCCAAACACTGTGAGGAAGTTAATAGTGTAGAGTCCACTACGACTCCAAAATTCTCCAAAAGGTGTACTCTTGGTTTTCAGACCACCCATTATGTATTCAAACATAATATTTTTACTTCCTATTTGTAATACTTTACATTTACTGACATTGAATTTGTTCTGTCACAAATCTGCCCAAGCGAGTATGCTGGCCTAGTGCTGGGAGGTATACTAGTTCATACCTAAAACCATTTTTTATTTGTTATGATATGGATTTTTCTTATACTGCAATACCGGTTTAAATAGCTTAAACAACGTTTGGAATGTGGTGCAGCAGAAAACTGTTTAAAGGGGGACCTTTTTCACTGCTACACCGCTAAACACACATGCAATGGAGTACATGCGTTAGTGGAGGTATTGAGCGATGAAAATGGACAGAGAACATTCCGAAACTGAAGCTGTAGCAGATGATAAAGTTGAACATGATGACACAGAGGAACTTTTGCCGAAAAAAGGAGCCATGTCTGTTGTCTGGAGTTACTTGGGTTTTAAAAGGTTGGATGTAGACCAAACAACTATTTACTGCAAATGCTGTCAAGCTAAAGTTGTCGCCAGAGGCGGCAACACGAGCAATTTGCTGCATCACTTTAGCCGCAAACATGCTTTGGTGTACCATGAATGTATGGAACTAAGATTGGCAACCTCCATGTCCTCGAGTAAAACTGAAAAAGCTAGAGGACACTCGAATCAGGCATGTTTTCCCAAAGGTACTGCCTACAACAAAAAAAGCAAGCAGTAGATTAAGATAACCAACGCCATTACAATCCATATAGCTAATGTGTCAGTGGACAGAGATTGTTTAACATTAACAGAAAGTGCAGTTGGTTTACAAAAAGTATTTACTATTTTTTCCTTTTCTAAGACATGTTCAGTGCAATACAACTTTTGACAAACACCTGAATATTTTACTAAGTGTAAATGCCTCTTTGGATGGTTGAAAATATGTTTGCAAAATTTGTTCAATAAAAAAGGTTCTATATTTTGACTGCAACTGTCATGCAATGTGATTCCTTCTCTTCATTAGTGCCATCCCCTTGAAAACTATCACTTTATGGGGCCATGCAAACCTGTGTTAATACGTGTGTGCACATTAAAATGATATTTTTGTACAATATAGAATTGTCATGACAGTGGAACAGGTTATTCTTAGCCAGTCTACTGCAGAAATTGCAGTGGAAAACGTGGTTAACATCCACTCATGGACGGGGAAAAAAATACTGTCGAAATACAGTGAAACCAGTATCATTTTGAAAAATACTGTGATATAGAATTTTGGTCATACCGCCCAGCACTATGCTGGCCAAGTCCTTCTGTAATAATGATATAACGGATTCCAAATTATCTGCCAATCCACCTTTCTTGATATCGTCTGCAAACTTAATCGGCTTATTATTTATATTCCTATCTAAATCATAATATATACATACACACATATATACATATATAATTAATATTATTAATATCGTATGCTCCACTTTGATCATATCCTTTTTGTTGCTTCCTTATAGACTTCCAGCATGTTACTAAAACATGACCTCCCTCTTCTGAACCCATGCTGACTGGTCAGTAAAACTCCTGCACTTGTCATGTGCTGCTCAATGTTATCCTTAATAATTCCTTCAATTAATTTTCCTGTGATGCATGTTAAGCTTACTGGCCTATAGTTGCTTGGATTTCCCTGGTCACCCTATTTATATAACAGGATAATAGTTACCATTTTCCAGTCCTCCGGAATCTCCCAGTGTGTAGTGACTTCCTAAAAATATGTGTCATAGTTTACATATGTACTCGCTAGCATCCTTAAGAACTCAAGTGTAAATATTATCTGCTCCTGGTTATTTGTTTGATTTCAGCCTATTTAATCTGAGTAGTACTTCTCCCTGTACAATTTCCAAATCCTTCAGTACCTCCTTAGTATTCTAGTCCTGTTTACTGCTAGGAGGTTATCCACTTCCTCAGTTGTGCAAGTTTAGAGCGTCCGCTATTTCACTGTCTGTATCTTTTAATTCCCCTTTACTATTTCTGATACATTTCACCTCTTCCTTGATTTATTTATTTATTTTTTTACTACTATAATACTGAAAGAAACTCTTAGCAGATAAGGCGAAAGACAACCCCTATTTTCCTCTCCAGCTGTCTTTTAGCCTCCCTAATGGTTGCCCTCATGTTCTCATATGCCCTACAATTCACTTTGGAGTTATTAGTCTTGTATGCCGTTTATAAAGCTGTTTTTTCCTTTGCAACTTCTTTTTTAAGTATTTTTATTAATCCACTGTGGAGATTTTTAAAATTTCCTATTAATTTTGAATTTAGTTATGTACCTGTCCTGCATCACATGTAAAACATTTTTAAACCTGTTACAGTGCGCCTGAACTGTTTCCACACTTAAAAGCTTAACCCAGTCTATTGTCCTTAAACTTAGCTGCATGTGCTCAAAATCTGTTTTACCAAAGTTAGTTAACGATTTTAGTCTTTGCATCTGCACTCTTACAAAACACTGAGAACTGTATTCTATTATGGTGATTTGACTCTAGTTGGCCTATCACCTCTAAACCCTCAATTCTATCTCTATTATTACAAAATACTAAATACAGACAAGCTTCACCCTATGTTGGTATTTGAACATCCTGCTTTAAAAAACAGTCACTGATTACTTCTAAAAACTCCTAGTTATCCCAGTTAATATTTAGATAATTAAAGTCCCCATGACTGTAGTATCCCCATGTATCATGTACAATATTAAATGATAGAGAATAATATTTATTGTTTGGTCATGTGAACCTTTCCTATTTCAGATTTCAGCTCTGTTCATGACTTCTCTGCCAGCAGTATACACGGTTGAGTGGGTTTAGAGTAACACTAGTCTGCTACTCAGTACCACTTCTTTATTGAAGTTGATGATCTATTCTTAACATTTCCGCATATAGCCACAATGTTTCAAGAACTAGCATAAAGTACGCTAAATGGAATTTTTCTCAGTAAGCCATGGGCACTTTAATTTTTTTATTTTCCTCCACCCCTGATATTTTGCACTCGTAATGTTAGGCCCACCTGGTATGTCACCAGAACAACACTGCAAGTGTCCCAGTGGTTTGTTTTTGCCCTAAACATTAATGTCTGACCCTGTGGTTTTTAAATGCTCTTTCTGAACTGAACTGTTTTAAATCCCCCACAAAATTCTACATTGCATGCTTAGCTGCCTGTTTGATTCACCCAATGATGATGTCCATGGGTTCAAAGGCCTGATAATTTGGGTATTTATATTTTAGATCAGTATTTCAAAGCCCTACTGACGAATCAGAAGGGCTGAAAACACACACACACCCCACACAAACACACACCCTTACTGTTTAATTATGTAGCAGTTAAATCATTGGTATATGCAGTAAGCATGAATGGACAGCAAAGACTGTATAATTGTAAGGTGTGAATTCTCCAAAATATTGTGTGTTCCATGTAGGGAGGTCACAAATGATACTTTTGGTACCAAGTTGAAAATATAACTACTAGCTTTTTAGTCAAAATATACACACCCATTTGTTATTGCCGCTTATAGTGATCCCTCGCTATATCACGCTTCGACTTTCGCGGCTTCACTCTATCGCGATTTTTTTTTTTCTCATACACGCTTACGTCACTACGCTTGCGCTTTCTGAGAACTTTTATCTAAGCCCCACGATGGCTCCTAAACGTGCTGCTTTTTCTAATCCTTCTGACAGTGAAACTAAGCGCCGGAGGAACATGCTTACCATCCAGGAGAAGGTGAAACTCTTGGATATGATCAAAGATGGCAATACCCTACAAAAGCCTCCTTACGCATATGAAAAGACAACGCCAGCAACTGCCTATCAAGATGTTCTTCAGCTGCGCACCCAGACACCCACTGCCTACTCCTAGTACTCCTTCAGCGGAAGAAGACAACGACGCACCTGCTGAAGATACTACACCACCTTGTCACGCTTGGGTCACAGATTTGCACAGAGACACAGGTGGTTGTACAAAAAAAAGAACTTTATTCAAAGCACTGCAAACAAACATTTGTCTCTTTTCAAAAGTTTAAACGTGCTCCATGACAAGTCAGAGATGGCAGTTCTGCCCGGTTGCAGAGAATGTCTGAGAAAGAGAAACAAAACAACCAATTCCAAAGCTGAGAGGCGCTGCACAATACTTTTAAGTAAGCGGAGTACCGCGTGAGAGGTTTATCGCACGTTATAGCGCAAGTAAGAAGGGTAAGGAGCAATGTGAAGGTAGACTGTCAGCTGTTTCAGGGGTTTTCCCAGGGGCATCTCTGTCCTCTGAGGGTGCGATCAGCGCTCCAGCTTACAACCTGAAGACTCTCCTACTGCGCTCGTGCCTTCATAGGTTAGTGGTTGTATGTAAGAACTGTGTGTGTGTAATTAAATGTACAGTACAATAATAATAATGATATTTGTAACGTCTAATGTCTTATTCTCTTATTTTGTCTAATATATTGGGTAATACGAGTGTAATGGTGACTAAAGGGTGTTATTTCATGTCTAGAGGGCTCTAATGTTAAAAAACATATTTAGAAGGTCGTAAACAGGTTTTCTATACTCTAACTGCGAAAATATTCGATTTATAAATAAAGAATCCTACTTCGCGGAAATTCATTTATCGCGGTAGAGTCTGGAACGGATTAACCGTGATAAACGAGGGTTCACTGTATATTCTTTTACAGAGTTTGATCAGAAATGGATTTATTCATGCTTTGAGAGTGCAGAGATGTAATAGTTTTAACTTGTAGTGTCACCAATTTGTAATAGAAGAAATGGTTGAGATTAGTCACTTTTTAATGTAGTATCCTACACAGTCCCAGTAAATGACTGGATACTTTTCATTCATTCTCTTATTGTATGCATTTAAGTATCCATCAATTTTGTAGCTGGTTTATACAGTTCACGGTAGTGGAGGAAAACTTGCATGTTCCCTCTGTTATGCATACGTGTACACTAACAATGCTAACAGCAGATATAGCAAGTAACAACTGAGGCAGGTTTCAGAGAAAGTAGCTGTTTGGCTTGTCTACACTGGTAATAAAAAGAGCTGCTCCATGCTTTAGTACCAAAATAAAATGTATTTTGTGCTTTGAATCACAAACCTGGGAGCCCCTCCTACAGAGAAAGGTAAGGAAAATAAAGTGGGAGCCTTAGCCTTACCGAATTACTTCATTAATGGCATTGCCAAACATAAATCAGTTATTTTTCTCACATCCATACACCATTTCCTACATTAATTTGGTGTCCTCTTCCAAGTGGAATTACCTCACATTTTCCTGAGGTGCATCCAGACAGTACTGGAGTACAAATCAGTCACACTATTCCCATCTACTAGGGCAATTCTTCCTTAATCACTTTGAGCTTTCTAACAAGGACCTTTAGGTGCACTCTGTTGTGGTGCTACAGGATGTCTGTTACACTATCTCTGTTGAGGATTTGTAGAAGGTGTCACCCGAGTCAGCATCTGCAAAGCAGCTGACCTGAACAGAATTTTAGATGACTTTTAAAACATGAAACATCCAGTTAGCAGCTGTGTTAGCAAACATTTTTAATCTCTTTAAGAGATTTAGTAGTGCCCACCTGTTTCAAGAGCAACACCATTATTACCATGCCAAAAAAAATATAAAGTGAGCTGCCTTAATGATTATTGCTTAGTAGCTCTTACAGCAAAGTCCTTTGAGAGACTGGTGCTGGGGCACATTTTGGGCATTATTCCAGGCAGTTTGGATGCTCTTCAGGTTGCCTGCCATACCACTCTGTCCCATTTGGAAAATTAAAAATTGTTAATTGCAGGCTGCTGCTTGTGGATTACAGCTGAGCATACAGCACTGTTCTCCTATACAAATTGATTCAAAAGCTAATAATAATAATAATTCTTTACATTTATATAGCTCTTTTCTCACTACTCAAAGATCTCTCCACACAGGGTGGACCCGGGAAGTGAACCCACAATCTCCTTACTGCAAAGCAGCAGCACTACCACTGCGCCACTTGTGAGGATACTAGATCTTGGATGCTGTGCAGTTGGATTCTATTTTTCTTAACCAGAATACCTTGTCTTGTGTATACAGGAAGAAATGCTTTCTCCTCGCTGATCATCCTCACCAGTATTTCACATGGTAGCATTTGTAACCCCTTCTGTAACTAAATGAATAAACACTGCATGATTTTTGTGGTCAGACAAATCCCACATTTCATCCTCAGTTATGGCAACTGAAGGCAGCAGCGTGGCAAACTTATTCCAGCATCTCTGTTAGATTCACACTAGGGGGCTCTGCCCCCTGCTCGCTTCGCTCGCCAACCCCTGGTGTTGGGAAATGACAAAGAGCATGATGTATGAATGAGATATAGAATAGTGTGAAGGTGTAGATGATGCATATAGAAAGCAAACAATAAAGTGTGTGTCACAGTGTAAAGGTTTATTGGAAAAATTCTTTGTAAACGGCGTTTAAGTGTAAAAGGTAATTCCAGGTCAGAACTTGTAAGGTCAATGAAGATGGTCATTGTCGTGATCAGAGTCAACTTTGTCAGAGCTTAGAAAGAGTTGTGTGTCTCCAGGAAGTAATGCAATGACTTGGGTATTTATGTTCTACACATTAATATTTTTTGGACATAATATAGTGCGTTGTGTTAAAAGGGGCACTTGGTCTAATGAGATTGCTGTTCCAAATATGTCTGTAACTAAGTCGTCGCAGATAAAGGCTTGAAGAATTGTAATAATATCTGGGTGAAGTCTATCTGTATTGGTGAGTGTACCATCTCCCAGTTGTAATAACCAATTGTTATGATCTGGATGTGGACATGTTTTGTACTAACTATCTTTTGAAAGCAATGCCAATTGTCTGCATATTTTAAGGTGCACTGAACAATAGCTGAGCGCATGGAATGTGGAACAATAGCTAAGCACTGTCTAAAATCTCCTCCTAATAAAAGTACCTTTCCTCCAAAGGGAATATTATTATTCATCAACGTTTGTAGAAGTTTATGAATGGTGTTGAGTAAGTGACTGGATGCCATTGTACATTCATCAATAATTAACAGTTTTGCAAGACGGATGTCACGTGCAGTGCTACTGTTCATGTTCATAGTGGATACCGATTTGTAGGATCTAATGCAGTTCATAAAGTTTTTACTTTCAGGTACATCGTTAGTTAGAAGCTTCTGTAGATATTCAGGATATGAATGTAAAGGAGGCAGTCTAATTTGACCCTTTTGACAACAACGTGTAAATGTATTACTTGTATTGCCAGTTGTTTCTTCAGGGAAGTGAAGTGAATGACAATGATTGCAAATGACATTCATTAATCCGAATGAATTTTCCTGAATAGTGGACTCATTATTGAACGCGTTGTCAGCTAAGTGGCGTAAGCGTTTAGCAAGTGTCTGTCGTTGATGTCTGTGACCTGTACGTTTTGCTTGTGCCGTTTAAGAGGCGCGTCGTTGTATGTCCAGTATTTGGGACGTGTTGTTTTGGAGCTGTAATCGATTTGCCTGTGCTGTGTGAGAAGCCCGTTGTAGTTTACGGCGTGCATTGTTTGTATTGAGCCTTGCCCGTTTTTGTATGTAGGTCAGTTGAGCTTTCTCTTTTTGGAGCCTTGCCTGCTTGTTTTCCGGCATTCCAGATGCGCGGTGTAGACGTCTGCGTTTATTTATTTTGTCCCTTCGCTGTCGTTTCTGTATGTCTGAGACGGGAGGTGTTTCGTTTTGAACCCGTGCCTGTATCGATGCAGCACTGTGAGACGCGCGCTGCATGCGTCTACGTTCATGTTGTACCTGTGATCGTGAATTCATGACTTGTTTGTTCTTCAGCGTTAGATATATGGATAAGTAATAAGGAGGATCGCACTCACTGTTAATATGGAGCCTTTTCTGCGGTTGAACGGTTAATAGTGCCACATTGTAATGAGATCCACCTATGCTGCATAGTGTGAATGTGTTGAGTAGACGTCTGCGTTTATTTATTTTGTTCCTTCGCTGTCGTTTCTGTATGTCTGAGACGGGTTGTGTTTCGTTTTGAACCCATGCCTGTATCGATGCAGCACTGTGAGACGCACGCTGCATGCGTCTACGTTCATGTTGTACCCGTGATCGTGAATTCATGACTTGTTTGTTCTTCAGCGTTAGATATATGGATAAGTAATAAGGAGGATCGCACTCACTGTTAATATGGAGCCTTTTCTGCGGTTGAACGGTTAATAGTGCCTCATTGTAATGAGATCCACCTATGCTGCATAGTGTGAACGTGTTGAGATGACGTATGTTTAATAGGGACGGTTCATTTAGAAATGGGGCTTTGTGTGTCATTTGTTATTTATGTTAGTGTGGTCGTGGGTCTGAATCGTCGTTTTTGTGTACGTTTCGTGTGCTATGTCCGTAGTCTGTCCCGTTTTGTGTCCAATAGGTTTTGTGTGGTGCTCGCGGCTTCTTTTTTTTTTGTGTGGTAGGGGCTTGTTGAATCCTCCTCTTTGTGTGTGTCCCGTTTCGTGTGCAATGGGTTTTGTGCACAGCGCCGGCGTCTGACTCCTTTTTTCTGTGGTCTGACTCCTTTTTTCTGTGCGTGGTGCCTCATTGCTTATTTTAGGTTGCATTCCATCCGGTTCCCGTTGCTTGCGGGGGGGCGGGAGGGTTCTGTGGGGCGCCTGCGCAGTACGTCTTTTGCGTCCACGGCCCATTGCCGGATGTCCCTGCATCCATCCGGTTTATCATTCTCGGTTAGTAATGTGGATAGCTGTGTGGATGAAGTGTATAGCTCTGCGAGATGCACAAGCAATCAACAACATGCTAAAAAGCAGATAGCATTAGCAGCATCATTTTCTAAAGACCCAAACACTCTTCCACTTTAGAGGTGGAAGCACCACAAAGCAAGGTTCCCAAATCTCAGTAATCTAAGAAATATCTCTCTATCCTTGCTATAAGTGCCCCTTCAGAGACAGTAGAGAGGCTTCTATTCCTTTCAAAAAATGTAAAAACTTAAGATTACATTAAAAGTACTTTTTGTTATTTGCCAGTTATTTTAATTTGTTTAGGAAAGTGTTTCTTCTGCAATAAGACTTTTTTTCACGGGGCACTTTTTATGTACAGTGATCCCTCGCTATTTCGCTCTTCGACTTTCGCGGCTTCACTCCATCGCAGATTTTAAATGTAAGCATATCTAAATATATATCACGGATTTTTTGTCATACAAGGGACGCTGTTGGCAGATGGCTGAGAAGCTACCCAACCAGAGCACGTATTAGTATTAAATAAAACTCAATGATATACGATATGCTTCCCACACGGTGCTTCGCCTGAACAGCATGTATTGATTTTTGATTGTTTGCTTTTCTGTCTCTCTCACTCTCTCTCACATTCTCTGCTCCTGACGGAGGGAGTGTGAGCAGAGGGGCTGTTCGCACACTGGCCTAGAGGATACCCTTCCTCACAGCTGCTTTGTCCGGCAGTGTTTCGCATACTTAAAAGCCCGAACGGCCCTATTGATTTTTGATTGTTTACTTTTTCTGTCTCTCTCTGACATTCTCTGCTCCTGACGCGCACTCCTTTTGAAGAGGAAGATATGTTTGCATTCCTTTAATTGTGAGACGGAACTGTCATCTCTGTCTTCTCATGGAGCACAGTTTAAACTTTTGACTAAAGGGTGTTATTTCATGTCTAGAGGGCTCTAATAATGTTAAAAAACGTATTTAGAAGGCAGTAAACAGGTTTTCTATGCTCTAACTGCAAAAATATTCGATTTATAAATAAAGAATCCTACTTCGCGGAAATTCGTTTATCGCGGTAGAGTCTGGAATGGATTAACCGTGATAAACGAGGGTTTACTGTATTTGTTTCCCAAGTTTTTAATTTGGGTCTTCACTTTATTAATCCCCATGGGAAATTTCATCTTTTGAAATTTACCTGTGGTAAGTGTGCTTTAAAAAATGTGACAAAAATGGCCAATGTTTTATTTTTTAATTTAAGGTTGTATAATTATTCTTATATAAATAGTCAGCGTTTGTTATTTTATAGACTCAACTCTTGAGTTGCTAAGCTCATTTTTTTATACTGTATACGTGTTATACTGTATTATTATAAAGAAAATTAATCAACCTGAGTTTGTCAATATTTATTACTTTTATACTAATGTACATACTTTGTACAGTGGTGAGTGTATTTTATGCAAACAAAGGTTGGAGCATAAGCAATCGATTGTGAGTATGTGTTGCTTTAGTAGAAGCACAAAGAGTGAGAGAGAGAAATAGGGCGCAAGTGATGTCCTCCAACCCAAGACCAGCCAGGAGCAACGCAGTGGAATCAGGAGGTGGCCATGGGCTTCAGAGGCTTAAGCCGCTGATCTTGTACCCAGCCTGTAATCTTTTTCTCGAATATCTACGTGACAATAGCAGTAAGCCTCTGATCCTTTTGCCCATCATAAACAATATAGCCCCTGATCAATATTGCACCATTGTATGAATGTGTGCAAAAGCCCAACAGGAACCTCTCTTCCATTTTATATACCGTGTGCATCAATCAAGGATGAGGCTTGCATCCGGATATCTGTAAATTCAGAAACACCCCTGCCTGAGTCAGTGTAAACTTAATAGTTCCCCATGAGCTACTCCATTGTAATACACATTCACATCTATGACTTTGAAGGGGTAATTCCACTCCCCGACCTCTTGCAGTGCATCCGGAAAGTATTCACAGCACATCACTTTTTCCACATTTTGTTATGTTACAGCCTTATTCCAAAATGGATTAAATTCATTTTTTCCCTCAGAATTCTATACACAACACCCGATAATGACAAAGTGAAAAAAGTTTACTTGAGGTTTTTGCAAATTTATTAAAAATAAAAAAACTGAGAAATCACATGTACATAAGTATTCACAGCCTTGCTCAATACTTTGTCGATGCACCTTTGGCAGCAATTACAGCCTCAAGTCTTTTTGAATATGATGCCACAAGCTTGGCACACCTATTCTTGGCCAGTTTCACCCATTCCTCTTTGCAGCACCTCTCAAGCTCCTTCAGGTTGGATGGGAAGTGTCGGTGCACAGCCATTTTAAGATCTCTCCAGAGATGTTCAATTGGATTCAAGTCTGGGCTCTGGCTGGGCCACTCAAGGACATTCACAGAGTTGTCCTGAAGCCACTTCTTTGATATCTTGGCTGTGTGCTTAGGGTCGTTGTCCTGCTGAAAGATGAACTGTCACCCCAGTCTGAGGTCAAGAGCGCTCTGGAGCAGGTTTTCATCCAAGATGTCTCTGTGCATTGCTGCAGTCATCTTTCCCTTTATCCTGACTAGTCTCCCAATTCCTGCCGCTGAAAAACATCTCCACAGCATGATGCTGCCACCACCATGCTTCACTGTAGGGATGGTATTGGCCTGGTGATGAGCGGTGCCTGGTTTCCTCCAAACGTGACGGTGCCTTTTGGCAAACTCCAGGCGGGCTACCATGTGCCTTTTACTAAGGAGTGGCTTCCGTCTGGCCACTCTACCATACAGGCCTGATTGCTGCAGAGATGGTTGTCTTTCTGGAAGGTTCTTCTCTCTCCACAGAGGACCTCTGGAGCTCTGACAGAGTGACCATCGGGTTCTTGGTCACCTCCCTGACTAAGGCCCTTCTCTCCCGATCGCTCAGTTTAGATGGCCGGCCAGCTCTAGGAAGAGTCCTGGTGGTTTCAAACTTCTTCCAATTACAGATGATAGAGACCACTGTGCTCATTGGGACCTTCAAAGCAGCAGCAGTTTTTCTGTAACCTTCCCCAGATTTGTGCCTCGAGACAATCCTGTCTCAGAGGTCTACAGACAATTCCTTTGACTTCATGCTTGGTTTGTGCTCTGACATGAACTGTCAACTGTGGGACCTTATATAGACAGGTGTGTGCCTTTCCAAATCATGTCCAATCAACTGAATTTACCACAGACGGACTCCAATTAAGCTGCAGAAACATCTCAAGGATGATCAGGGGAAACAGGATGCACCTGAGCTCAATTTTGAGCTTCATGGCAAAGGCTGTGAATACTTACGTACATGTGCTTTCTTAATTTTATTTTTAATAAATTTGCAAAAATCTCAAGTACATTTTTTTCACATTGTCACTATGGGGTGTTGTGTGTAGAATTCTGAGGAAAAGAATTTAATCCATTTTGGAATAAGGCTGTAGCATAACAAAATGTGGAAAAAGTGATGCGCTGTGAATATTTTCCGGATGCACTGTAAATCATTTACATGTGCATCTGCTTGCTTTAAATTGGAAAGCCCCACTTCCCTGCTCTCAAGTTCATTGCATTGGTGCTTAAAGTGGGCTGGTATTTCTTGAGGTTTTTTTTTTTTTTTTGGTTTTGATTGCTCATCACGTTAATACATCAAACACATTTTTTGCCTTGATTTACACCTCTGCTCCACAGTTTAAAATTACAAATCAAATAATTCAGATGTGATTAAAATACAATTTTCAGACTTTAAGGATATTTGCATACATTTCAGTCACACCATGTAAAAATTACATCACTTTTTTTTTATTTGATGCCCCCATTTCAGCGCACCATAATGTTTGGGACAATTGGCGTCACAGGTGTCTTTGATTGCTCAGGTGTGTTCATTGTTTCATTAGTCATAAGATACCTAGGCTTACTTCTACACACTGACTACCTTTGCTGTCTGTAGTAGTCATTGATCAACATGAGGACAGGAGCTGTGCCAGTGAAAGCCAAAGAAACCCTATGAAGTCAAAAAACAAAAATAAAACCATTAGACTTTGGTAAAACCTTAAGATTACCTAAATCAGCTATCTGGAATATCACTAAGAAGAAAAAATGAATTGGTGAGCTCAATCGCAAAGAGACCAATACAGTGATCTCTCGCTATATCGTGCTTCGCCTTTCGCGGCTTCACTCCATCGCGGATTTTATATGTAAGCATATTTAAATATATATCGCGGATTTTTTGCTGGTTCGCGGATTTCTGCGGACAATGGGTCTTTTAATTTCTGGTACATGCTTCCTCAGTTGGTTTGCCCAGTTGATTTCATACAAGGGACGCTATTGGCAGATGGCTGAGAAGCTACCCAACTTACTTTTCTCTGTCTCTCTCGCGCTGACTTTCTCTGATCCTGACGTAGGGGGTGTGAGCAGGGGGGCTGTTCGCACACCTAGACGATACGGACGCTCGTCTAAAAATGCTGAAAGATTATCTTCACGTTGGCTACCTTCTGTGCAGCTGCTTCGTGAAGCGACATGCTGCAAGGTGCTTCGCATACTTAAAAGCTCAAAGGGCACGTATTGATTTTTCTCTGTCTCTCTCTCTCTCCTGACGGAGGGGGTGTGTGTGAGCTGGCGCCTTCAACAGCTTTGTGCCGCGGTGCTTCGCATACTTAAAAGCCAAACAGCCCTATTGATTTGTTTGCTTCACTCCTTTGAAGAGGAAGATATGTTTGCATTCTTTTAATTGTGAGACGGAACTGTCATCTCTGTCTTGTCCTGGAGCACAGTTTAAACTTTTGAAAAAGAGACAAATGTTTGTTTGCAGTGTTTGAGTAACGTTCCTGTCTCTCTACAACCTCCTGTGTTTCTGCGCAAATCTGTGACCCAAGCATGACAATATAAAAATAACCATATAAACATATGGTTTCTACTTCGCGGATTTTCTTATTTCGCGGGTGGCTCTGGAACACAACCCCCGCGATGGAGGAGGGATTACTGTATTTACATACAGTTCGTATGGTCTGGAACAGATTAATTGTATTTACATACAATCCTATGGGGGAAATTTACTTCGGTTCCACTGTATATTGTAATCTTTTTAGTTAGCCAATAAAAGGTGTAATTTTTCTTGACTTATCATTTCATAGAGATTAACATTAATTTTATTTGAATTATGAATCATGATGTGAGCATGAATGGTAATTGAAAGCTAAAGAAAAAAATACAAAAGTACCCATCAGCACTACTCTCCTGTTAAAGAAATGTATGGAACAAACCAAAATAATTTCTTTCATACCGGTCTACATCATAAAATACAGCAATTAGTTTAGTAATGGCCTGTTGACAACAATCTATTTTGGTGCCAAAATCATTTAATATCCTGAATAAAATCGATTTACCTTATTTGCAAAGATCTCTTGATCCATGTCTTCCAGCAATGTAACATGTTGTTTCCACTGCCACAATTCCTGTGACATTTAAACATTTTACAATACAGCTTTTGAATTCTACCATTGACTTACCTGTTGAATTTTCTGTTCATATCTTAATTCTATTTTGCTTCATTTATCGTTTGATCCACCTCTGTAAAAGTCTGCTTTTTCTTTACTACTTCAATAGAGTATGATATTTTTCCAGAAATGAATGGCTGAACATATTTTTTAATTCAAGATGACTCTTAGTCCTGAATCACGCCAAGTATGGGTATGTTTCAGTGTGTCTTGCAGTGAGCTGGTGTGCTGTCTAAGAAAAGCTTGGCTTTCTTTGACACCGATTTAGATAAGTGGGATTAAGATGTGGATATATAGATAATTTATAACTCTAATAACCCACTTTTTAATAAATACACTGGATATTTCCTTGCTAATTTCATGTCTGTAAATTAGCCTTTAATTTTTTTCACATTTTCAACAGTGCTCATTTTTGTAGTTTCTGCCCATGTATTACCTTGAAAGGTTCTTGATTTTCTGAAAATTAAAATAGCTAGTCCTGGCACATTCATTTATGGTATGGACTAATTTTGATGTATAAATTTCCTGTTAAGAGGACAAAAGATAGTGAGAAAACGGGTCTCTACTTAAAGAAATGTCTTAATTCTCAATCTGCATGTTTCATATTTCTAAACTCTTCAAATTGAATCTATTTTTATTATCCATTTAGGCTTGTTAGTTTCTTGGTCTAACTGACCCAAATTTCTATTCAAAATATTTCAGTCTGACTTAACGTCATTCACTTACTATATACATTGAAGACCAGCTATCACACTTCTTCATCCTTCTCCATTCCTTAAAGTTAATTTCATGTTATTGCTTAATTTTCCGAAATAAAATTTTGTGGTATGTTTTTTGTTTAATAGGGTCACAAGATTCCATCAGTTTTCCATGTTTTAAAGTTTATTTTTTACTTTTAATGTTGTACAGTGTTTTTAGTTATTTGCCAATATATGTGTGTGTGTGTGTATATGTGTGTATATATATATATATATATATATATATATATATATATATATATATATATATATATACTAGCAAAATACCCGCGCTTCGCAGCGGAGAAGTAGTGTGTTAAAGAGGTTATGAAAAAGTAAAGGAAACATTTTAAAAATAACGTAACATGATTGTCAATGTAATTGTGTTGTCATTGTTATGAGTGTTGCTGTCATATATATATATATATATACACATATACACACACATATACACATATACAGATATATTATATATACATATACACATATATTTTTTATATATATATATATATATATATATACACATACATACATACATATACACACATAGATGCACTTACAATAACATAGAAATCAATATAAACAACATTAACATCATTATCATATGAGAATATGAAGTAATATATAAGAAGCACATTTCATATAAATATAAATTATTAAACAGTAAAATCTTCTTCAATAATTTGCTACCGTGGCTTTTCGTTGGTCTGTCCAGGATTTTAAATCACATGTAGCTTGCAAACCATTTCACGTATTGACTTGAAATGTGGTACACATATAATACGTCACGTCTGCTATCCGCTTTATGGGTGATGAATGTATTACTCTTTTTATGTTTATTTTATTTTAGAATCAACTCCTATCTGCGCACACCAGGGCGGCCGTGGGCAGATGCGTATGGTGTATTCACTCCATGTTATCGTGCATTGCGCGGTCACTGGTATTTTCATAAAAGAATTTGAACAATATATAAGAAGCGTATAAATTATTAAACAGTAAAACATTAACATTTAAGAAGTAAAGTTACATTGAGTACTACTGCAGTGCCTTCGGGTATACCTCATTTTTTCTTTGCCCATTACATGCTTAAATGTATACATTTTTTGGTGTACCTACCCGAGAACACGCGACATATAACCGACCGTGGGAGAAGCATGGATTTTAAACACGCGTTGAGTTCATCTGCTGGTCTCCCTCGTGGAATAACTGGTAATGTTTGAGTAAAATCTACAGCGAGTAAAACGACATTACCTCCTTTTTTTTTTTTTTTTACGATCTCTGAGATCTTGCTTTTTTCGGTTCAAGGCTTCATAAGCTCTTTTATGTTCCATGGTGTACTTAATAAGTACAAATTATCCCAAACCATCATCTTTGAATGTTGCAAGACTTTCGCCTTGTATGTAGATCGGGGTAATTACATTCATTGCATTCCTAGTCTGAATCACAATCTGATTGTATGGGTGGTTACCTGGCACTGTAGGGTTGCCACCCGTCCTTTAAAATACGGAATCGTGCCGCGTTTGAGAATGAAATTGCGCGTCCCGTTTTGAATCAATACTGGACGGGATTTATCCCGTATTTTTTTTATAATTTTTTTTTAAAGCAGCGTCTCATGCAAATCATCCCACACGCATTTTATGAAGATGCCTCCTTTCCTACTTTTGATTGGGTAATACTTGATGTCATCGTTAGTTTGATTGGTGTTTTTAACTGTCCAGTGAGGAGGGCGTGTCTTTTAAGTACAGTCTGCAAAGTGTTGGCACTGAGATATGGCGTCAGCGCCATAGTTGAAGCCCCTAACGTTGCGGTCAGCAAGTCGGCTAACGTCCGCCATGTGCCGTCTTTCAGTTGCGAGAAGCAGATCATAGAATGGTTGAAACTGTTGCCCCTAACGTTGCGCCACGGCGTGTGCTTCGTTTATACCTCGTGTCTTCTCATTAAACTTTTATCTCGCGAATATGTTATTGCAATCCGCAGCGGAGCGTTTCTATTAACTTAATTTAAACTTACGTTTTACACCGTGCTTTGTTTCCTTATGAACATGCTTGTATGCTTAACTCGCTCCGTTCTCAATTGTTTAATTAATTTTTTGCTCTTCGCTGTTTGCGGCTGTTCCTCCATTTCCCCCCTACTTCGTTCTTTTATCTCGCGAAATATGTTATTGCAATCCTTAACGGGTGCGTTTCAATAAACTGATTGAAAATAGTTTTGCATTTACCTTTTTAGTAAAAGGCGAGCTTTTAAGCCTGAGAAATCACCCCGTAAATGCACACGTTTAATTGGACATGTGTTAATATGTATGGTTACACAGTATTAAAAGACAGTGAACAACGTCAGTTACCTTTCTTCCCACGTTTGATAAAAGGTGAGCTTTTTAAGCCTCAGAAATCACCCCGTAAATGCACACGTTTAATTGCACGTGTTAATATGTATGCTCACACAGTATTAAAAGACAGTCAAAAATTAACGTAATTTACCTTCGTTCCCCGCGTGTGACTCGTGCTGTAAATGTCTTCCTTGTTTTTAGTTCACGTGATTACGTAGGAGGCGTGATGACGCGATACGTGACTCCGCCTCCTCCATTACAGTGTATGGACAAAAAATATGTTCCAGTTATGACCATTACGCTTTGAATTTCGAAATGAAACCTGCCTAACTTTTGTAAGTAAGCTGTAAGGAATGAGCCTGCCAAATTTCAGCCTTCCACCTACACGGGAAGTTGGAGAATTAGTGATGAGTCAGTCAGTGAGTGAGTGAGTGAGTCAGTCAGTGAGGACTTTGCCTTTTATTATTATAGATATATATGATATGTCTGTTGAAATAGTTTACTGTCAAATAATGCAAAGAGTACGCGACACGTGTTTCACCCTAATTCTGGGCTCATCAGGCGTACACACTTATTGCACTCCCTTACGGGAATCGGACGTCAGCGCTAGAGGCGAAGACCCTAACGCTTCGCCACGGCGTGTGGTTAGTTTTATTTGACAGTATGTAGATCGGAGTAATTACATTCATTGCATTCGTAGTCTGTGTCACAATCTGATTGTATGGGTGGTTACCTACCAGGTAACGCGCTTGGTTGGCCAGCAAGTCTGCTAACATCCGCCACGGTGCCCTTAGTTGTTAGCAGACTTGCTGGCCAACCACAAGTGTTACCTAGTAGGTAACCACCCATACAATCAGATTGTGACACAGACTACGAATGCAATGAATATATGTCTGTGTACAGAAAATTCTGGCCTCAATGATTAAACTGTTTCTTTTGCCTTTTTTTTCTGTTTCAGATGGTCGTGAAAACCTTCATGGATATGGACCAAGACTCTGAAGATGAGAAGCACCAGTATCTTCCCCTGGCTCTGCACTTAGCTTCCGAATTCTTCCTCAGGAACCCCAATAAAGATGTGCGCCTTCTTGTTGCTTGTTGCCTAGCAGACATCTTCAGAATATATGCACCAGAGGCTCCCTATACTTCACATGACAAACTCAAGGTAAGATGTAAATTCTTATAAACGGACCTTTAGTGGATTAGATATCCTTATTGTGTTTGTAACCACTAGGGTTCAGAGTCAGAAATTACTTTGGTTGCTTATTAATGGATGTTGATTTAATGTGATGTGTTTGGAAATCCCTGTGTGTCTTTGCTTTAACTCTCTTTAACTTTAACATAAATCCTCATGAAGCTTATACAGTGGTGCTTTATGGGAGCTATGCAATGACTAACTCTAAACAGGACATCAGTTTTTCCAGGGTTAGACTCATCTGTATGTATGAACCAATGCTCAAAGCATGCTTATTTTGAATCTTTAATCCGCATGAGTTGTCATAGAAATCCAAAAGGAAGTTTGTGTTCCAGATTAAACTTTTGTATAGACATGAACTGAGCTTATATTTAATTTGGGAGAAAAATGTAGCTTGACTGATTTGTGAACAAATTAAAGAATACCTGTTAAGTAATTCACTTCAGAAGTGATTTGGTTTGGTACTCTTAACACATGGCAGCAACGTGGTATAGTAGGGTGTGAAATGCAGCTGTTGAGCATGAAGCACACAAATTATAGTATTTCTTTATATCCGAGTTGTCAATATATCATTAACAATGCTAGTTTAAACCTGTTTCTATCATTACATGTGGGATAGCTGTTTTTTTTTATTTTTTTATTTTAGTTTCTGAACTAGTATTATACTGCATACCAGTAATAAAGTTCAGTGATACCAAATTTAAAAAATGGTACTTATACTAGCATTATGCAAAATTCAGCAATGTCACTACATAGTAAGGTGATTTGAAATTAGATTTAAGCTGGCTTTATTGAAACATGCATTAGTCTTATTTGTTTGAGACACTATCAAAAAAAAAAAAAAAAAAAAAATGGTACGGAACTGGACTTTGGAATTCAGTGTAGGGTGATGGAAATGAGAATTTCTAGTAGCCTCATTACTTAAATTTAGCTAACAATCAAATTTGTGAATTTGGTTTTGGCAAAAATGACAAAACTTTTTTGTACTTTTGAAAACTAGGTATCAGTAGTGTACATTAATTTTTAGTCCTCCCTTGCTAAATATATTGACCATTGGACACTGCTTGAGTTCACTCTCAATTAAAAGGTTTCTTACCGTACACCTTAGCTGTGATAAATTGCAGTTGTGATAAGACATTACTTTAGAAGTTAATATGAAAAGATTGTTTGTTTAAAAAGACCCAAGGTGTAAATGTACAGTACGGGTGCCTCCTTGCCAAATAACTTGTTCTTTATTCAAATAGTAAAAAACACAATTTTTTTTCAAATTGAATTTCAATTGAAATTTAATTCAATGTGGTTAAAATTACTGAAAAATATTTACATTTTTTGACAATAATAAATTTGCAAACCTTTTTTTGAAAACGTTTTCACTTTGTCATTATGGGTTATGGAGTATAGTGATGGGCAAAAATGGTAAAGTGTGTAGAAAGAGAAGGGTTCTGAATAGTTTCTGAATTCACTGTATTTCATGCAGCACTTTAGGATGTTTAGTAGTATTTTAGATATCAAGCAAACCAATGTAGACTGTTCATGGTGAAAGGAAAACAAGGAATGATTCTCAGTTCTGGCCCTGCCTTCAAAGATGGCAAGAGTTTGTGCAACATCAGTTCCATCAGAGCACCTGTTCTCATCAGCCAAAAGCATAGTCCGCTTGAAATCCTATCAGCATGCAGACATTTCTTCAAAGTGCAGATATTTTGCGGTGAACATCATAACCTACAAAATATTTGACTGAAAGGATAAAATCATAAGTAACTTTTAAAATTTTGCTTAAGACCATGTCGCATGAGAGTTTTTTCAGTGATTTTTCAGTCATAGCTTTCATTTACAAAATCTTAGTGAGTTGTAAGCAGTTGGCATTCAGTAGCTTGCTCCCATTAAGGCCAGTTACATAGGTTGACATACCGAGTGACTAAGTCCAACTGTTCCACAACATATCCACTCGGTGGGCTGGGTTTTGTGTGCATGAGAGCTGGCAACCAAAATATGCTTATCCTAAAGTATAATGCATATATGCAGCAACGAGGAATAAGGAACACAGGAACACATGTTTTGGACATCACAAACAGAAGAGAAGCTCATTTATTTCATGTTTTATACACCATGACAGAATTGAAAAAAGGAAAAAAAAAGCGTTAAGACTTTGATCTTGCAATACCTATTAATACTTTATAATGCAACAGGCTCTGTTAGGCAGCATATTATTGGCTATAACAAAATAGGGCGAGCATGACTGGTGCTGAAAGGTCAGTACACAGTTGCTTACTTTGATAATGCACAGTGATATCAGTCATATAAATTGACATGGTCTGGCAGTGGGATCAGCAAGTACAGTTGGCAAGTTTGATATACCCAACAACTGTGACATTGGCTTTAGTTGGAATCTTGAGTTGAGCAATTTCTTAGACTGTTGAGGGTAGAGGTGGGCGGTATGACCAAAATTCTATATCACGATATTTTTCTAAATTCTGCCGGTTTCACTGTATTAGACGGTATTTTTTTCCCCCATGCATGAGTGGATATTAACCACATTTTCCACTGCAATTACTGCAGTAGACTGGCTAAGAATAACCTATTCAACTATTATGAGAATTGTACATCATACAAAAAGACATTTTAATGTGCACACAAGTATTAATCCAGGTTTGCATGGCCCCATATAGTGATAGTTTTCAAGGGGGTGGCACTAAAGAGAAGGAATCACAATGCATGACAAATGCAGTCAAAATATAGAACCTTTTAATTGAACAAATTTTGCAAAAGCTTAAACTATGATTTTGACAACATATTTTCAACCATCCAAAGAGGCATTTAGACTTAGTAAAATATCCAGAGGTGTTTGTCAAAAGTTGGATTGCAGTGAACACGTCTTAGAAAAGGAATAAATAGTAAATATTTTTTGTAAACCATCTACACTTTCTGTTAATGTTAACAATCTCTGTCCACTGACATGTTAAAGTGACTTTTTAAACAATTTTACCATCATTAAACTGCATAATATTTAAACTAATAAATAATAACAATAAAATACATAATAGTATTACTGATAGTTGCACCATTACTTCAAGGCTTCAAGCCCTGGTGCATTACACAGTATTCACCAAATTAAAATAAAACAAGTGCAACTTGGTGATGACATCTTACCAACTGTACCATCATTTAGGCAAACTGCATTAATATGGACCTTGCTTCAAGCTAAGCTATATACATACATAATAAAAACTGCAACTTGCATTTATAATGCTGTTTGTGGTATAGCCCTATGGAAGCGCATTAGGGCCACTGTGAAGAAAAAAAAATATGGACACGGAAGAAAAAAACAAACTATATGTCGAGAATAAATTCGACATGTTGACTATGTCAAGATTAAAGTCGACATTTCTACTTTATTCTCAGTTTATTTTATAATTAAAGTAGAATGTTGTAAACTAAACTTCATCCTAAAATCAATGTTTAATTTACTAGATTTTCTCAAACCCCGTCACAAGTTAATGCAGCACATCAAATACTTTGTGTTAAGTGTTCCCTTACCCAGTCATTAATCATTACGCTTTTTCTTTCTCCACACTACCAATCATCACACGATAAACGTCTTTGTGAAATTAAAACTAGTTATTAACTTAGCCGACGGAGTGTTCAGAACTTTAAAAATATCTTCGTTATACATCGCAGGATGAATACAAGCAAAACATACACTAGCGAGTACAAAAACAAGTACAACTTGGCTTGCAGTATTATCCAGTAGTATAGAAACAGTATTTACACAGTTGACCTTTTAAAACTAAAGTATCTCCAGGCGACGGACGCGACTCCTTTTTTTTCGGCAAAAGTTCTTCTGTTCATCATGTTCTTCTTTACTTTTTGATCAGTTTTGCTCTGTCCATTTTCACCGCGTGGCATACCTATGCTACCGCCCACTATTTGGTGGTGTAGCAGTGAAAAAGCTGTGTTTAGCGGTGTAGCAGTGAAAAAGGTCCCCACCTGAACAGTTTCCCACTGCGCCACGTTCCGAACGTCATTTAGGCAATTTAAACCGGTGCTGCGGTATAAGAAAAATCCATATCATAAAAAAAATAAAAAACGGTTTTCGGTATGAACTGGTATACCGCCCAGCACTAGTTGAGGGGTCTTCTACAAATATTTCAGTTAAGACGACAATGCTGTCTCTACTCTTAGTTCTGTGTGTGTGTTTTCTTTTTCCCTCCTCTATTTCTGTGTGTTAAAGTTCAAGTTCTTAAAATTCATATTCAACTTCATATTAAGATATTGATACAGTACATCTATACTAATAAAAGGCAAAGCCCTCACTGACTCACTCACTCACTCACTCACTCACTCACTCACTCACTGACTCACTCACTGACTCACTCACTGACTCACTCACTGACTCACTCACTGACTCACTCACTGACTCACTCACTCACTCACTCACTCACTCACTCATCACTAATTCTCCAACTTCCCGTGTAGGTAGAAGGCTGAAATTTGGCAGGCTCATTCCTTACAGGTTACTTACAAAAGTTAAGCAGGTTTCATTTCGAAATTCTACGCGTAACAGTCATAACGGTTGACAATGTCCACCATGTTAAACTTTATTTATGGTGCCATCTTCACAAAATTTGGTAGGCGGCTTCCCTGCACTAACCGAAACCGATGTACGTACTTATTTCGGTGGTATGACACCACTGTCGTCCGCCATATTGAACTTTCCAACGGTCTTTGTTACTTATGGGCCCATCTTCAAGAAATTTGGTACGCGGGTTCCCAACACTAACTTGACACTGAGTAGCAATGTATATACGTCCATAGCCTGCAGCTTGGTCGCCGTGTGAGGCGGCGTTGCGTCCCCAATCTCCACTCCTCCCACGTAGTTGGCTGCCTTCCTATATTGCGTCCCCCATCCCCACGCCTCCCACGTAGTCGGCTGCCTGCCTAGATAAGGCCGTCCATCGCTCCGGTCTCTTCATTCCCTTCCTTGCTTCACCACGGTATTCATGTCTCCCTGCTAACTGCAGCCTTTTTATTTAATCCATGGCTTCTCCACTGTTTTGTTCGTTTTTATTACAATTATATTTATTGTGTAGGTATTTTAGACTTTTAGACTTGGTTTACATTGTTCAGGTACCCATTTCCTTTATCGTTCCAACCGTACCCCCATTGACATGTCTATCGAGGTGATTACCGAATGGTTTCCATGCCCGGAGATGGCGCCTGCCTTTTCCATTCTCTGTTACATATTGCACGGCCATATCAGGCTCACTCTTGATATCCGGAGGAACATTGTGTCTTATGTGTTGAATGACTGGGACAGGTTCAAGGTGTGGACTGATGACGGTACAGGAGATAATTATACTACACAGGAGCACTATAAGAGTGAAATGCATAAGCCCTTCACCTATGGTTCTGCATGTAAGTTGATGGCTGCCACTGAATTGTTCGGTTGTCGCTTTCAAGTGTACCGAAATGGCCAAATATTTTACACCTTTGGACAACCGCCAATGCCTCTTAAACATCTTAGATTCACAGGTGACGATTTCAGTAGTGGACACTTTGATGTTTATGAATGTTTCAACTCTCAAAAGCTGGATGCGAAGTTATCGATGAAACCGGTTGTATGCTTACAATGCTTGACAGATGCCGAATGTCACTTCAACACAACAAGTCCTGCAAATACTAACGTAATTGAAACAAACCATGAAACTCAAACTGATTATGGCAGCAGCAATCCAAGCTGTGAGAAAACAGTAAAAAGTTGTGTCAGACGTCGTGGTACATTTTCTGATGCAGCTAGACGGAAACAACTTCGTGACAGTGACGCTAAATACTCGAAGGTGAATCCACTAGTTCATAAACATGCTGCCGCTAAATATTCGCAGGCAAATCCACAAATTAATAGAGCTTCTGTTTCTAGGTACGATCCCAATAATGAAAAGCGTCTCATACGAAAACAGGTTTGGCTCAAAAAAGCCGATTGTGGATTTGCGTACAACCCAAACATACATTATGAATCTGACAAAACAGTACACATTGAATCCATGAATGTTCACTGTGAGTATTGTCAAGCTCATAGGTGGAAATGTTAGTCTCCTGGTTTGTGCTGTAACGGTGGTAAAGTCTCTCTCACTCCTTTTAGATAAGCTTACTTCGCCGCTGCGAAACGTGGGTATTTTGCTAGTTGTTAATATAGGTGGTTGTGAAAATATTTTGTGGTTGCAGTTTTAGTTAAGCATTTTAACATACATTGTCTGCCACTTAAAAATCTGTACATTTATGCTTGAGTAGAGATCTCTCCAGGCAAATTGTATTACTTTGTGTGTGTGTGTGTTTCAGTTTCAGAGCTACTGCCTCAAATCACAACTTCATCATTCACAGTTGGTGTGAAGTTTGCACATTCTTCATGTGTCTGTGTTTCCTTTCTCCTGGAATTTTAATTTTCTTCCAAATCACATAGACCTGTTGAGTAACTCGAAATTGGCACCATTTGTTTTGTGTCCTACATTGGACAAGGTTATGTACTGCTTTTGGTATTTTTGCACTTGGGTAAGGTTAGGTGTTGTCTGCAATTGAATAAGCAGGATCAGAAAATCGTTGAATGTATAATGAATGTTTGTGCATTTTATTTATCAGCAGACATCCATCAAGTTTTGTACCCTTTATAATACATTCTCATGTAATTTTTTTCACATTTCATATTTCTACTGCAAAAGGTAAGGATTTTTTTTTGTTGTGTGTCAGAAAAAAATATAAACACTTTTGAAATGTTTATTCCTTGAATGCCACACGATATGTCTAATTATTTTTCTTGACTTTCTCCATAGGACATTTTTCTCTTCATTACAAGGCAGTTGAAGGGCTTAGAAGATACTAAAAGTCCGCAGTTCAATAGATATTTTTACTTGTTAGAGGTAAGAATTTGAATTTTTCTTTTGCCATCCAAGAGCTAGTGCAAATCATTTGCTAGACCTGTAACAACTAATGAACAATAATTGATTATTAAAAGCATTGACAATGATCACTTCCATCAATTAGAACCCAGCCACAGGGGATGCACAAACCAGTGTGTTACTTTGTGCCAGTCCCAAGCCCGGATAAATGGGAAGGGTTACGTCAGGAAGGGCATACGGTGTAAAATTTTGCCAAATCAATATGCGGGCAATACAAATTTCCATACCGGATCGATTGAGCCCCGGGTTAACGACTACCCCTAGAACTGTTAGCCAACAGGGTGCTGACAGAAATTGGGTTACTGTTGGCCGAAGAGGGGGGTGATGTGTCTGGAGGCAGGAGGAGAGGAGGAAAGTAAAGAGTGGAACTGAGGGTAGGTACTTTGAATGTTGGCAGTATGACCAGTAATGGGAGAGAGTTAGCAGATATGATGGAGAGAAGGAACGTTGATATATTGTGTGTGCAAGAGACTAAATGGAAGGGGAGTAAGGCCAGGTGGATTGGAGGTGGGTTCAAATTGTTCTATCATGGTGTGGATAGGAGGAGAAATGGGATAGGAGTTATTCTGAAGGAACAGTATTTCAAGAGTGTTTTGGAGTTGAAAAGAGTGTCAGGCAGAGTAATGATTATGAAGCTGGAAATTGGAGGTATGGTGATGAATGTTGTTAGTGCATATGCCCTGCAAGTGTACACAAGGGACAGAAAGTGGTGATTGGAGCGGATTTCAGTGGGCCAAAAGGGAAGACTGCAAGGCTGAGTTTAGGGAGGAGGTGAGACAGGCACTGGGTGGCAGTGAAGAGTTACCAGACAGCTGGGAAACTACAGCAGATGTAGTAAGGGTGACAGCAAGAAGGGTGCTTGGCATGACATCTGGAAAGAGGAAGGAGGAAAAGGAAACCTGGTGGTGGAATGAGGAAATACAGGAGGGTATATAGAGGAAGAGGATGGCAAAGAAGAAGTGGGATAGTCAGAGAAATGCAGAAAGTAGACAAGAGTACAAGGAGATAAGGTGCAAGGTGAAGAGAGAGGTGGCGAAGGCTAAAGAAAAGGCGTATGATGAGTTGTATGAGAGGTTGGACACTAAGGAGGGAGAAGAGGACTTGGCTAGACAGAGGGACCGAGCTGAGAAAGATATACAGCAGGTTAGGGTGATAAAGGATAAAGATGGAAATGTACTCACAAGCGAGGAGAGTGTTGAGCAGATGGAAAGAGTACTTTCAGAGGCTGATGAATGAAGAGAATGAGGGAGAAGAGGTTGGAAGATGTGGAGATAGTGAATCAGGAAGTGCAACAGATTAGCAAGGAGGAAGTAAGGACAGCTATGAAGAGGATGAAAAATGGAAAGGCCATTGGTCCAGATGACATGCATGTGGAAGCATGGAGGTGTTTAGGAGAGATGGCAGTGGAGTTTTTAACCAGATTGTTTGTTTAATGGAATCTTGGAAAGTGAGAGGATGCCTGAGGAGTGGAGAAGTGTATTGGTGCCAATATTTAAGGGGGATGTGCAGGACTGCAGTAACTACAGGGGAATAAAATTGATGAACCACAGCATGAAGTTATGGGAAAGAGTAGTGGAAGCTAGGTTAAGAAGTGAGGTGATGATTAGTGAGCAGCAGTATGGTTTCATGCCAAGAAAGAGCACCACAGATGCAATGTTTGCTCTGAGGATGTTGATGGAGAAGTTTAGAGAAGGCCAGAAGGAGTTGCATTGTGTCTTTGTGGACCTGGAGAAAGCATATGACAGGGTACCTCGAGAGGAGCTGTGGTATTGTATGAGGAATTTGGGAGTGGCAGAGAAGTACATAAGAGTTGTACAGGATATGTATGAGGGTAGTGTGACAGTGGTGAGGTCTGCGGTAGGAGTGACGGATACATTCAAGTTGGAGGTGGGATTGCATCAGGGATTTCCTCTGAGCCCTTTATTTGCAATGGTGATGGACAGTTTGACAGACGAGATTAGACAGGAGTCCCCATGGACTATGATGTTTGCTGATGACATTATCTGTAGCAATAGTAGGGAGCAAGTTGAGGAGACCCTGGAGAGGTGGAGATATGCTCTAGAGAGGAGAGGAATGAAGGTCAGTAGGAACAAGACAGAATACATGTGTGTAAATGAGAGGGAAGTCAGTGGAATGGTAAGGATGCAGGGAGTAGAGTTGGCGAAGGTTGAGTTTAAATACTTGGAATCAACAGTACAGAGTAAGGGCTTGTTTATACTTAACGCTCAGAATGTGTACGCGCCTGCATCATGGCTACCATGCGTTCTCAGCGTTCATTTGATGCGTCCTCTGAGCAGGTCCTCAGAAATTAACACAACACGTGCGCGAGTTGCAATGCCAGCAAAAAGTCGGGGCGGCGCAGTGTGCTAAAAGTTGGAATGTGACGTCAGAGTCTCTGTTTACTATCTACATGTGACAAAAAGCAGCTTTGCGGATCCTACAAGATCGGTGTGCGCGCTTCGATGTTTGATATATGGTTCAATGTGGTGAAGCAAAATGCCGACATACGGATGTATTCGTGGTGCATTTATATCCAAGCGTCGCATATTCCTGATCGTAATGACACGATACATTTTAAAATTCTCAAATACCGTCTTCTGTGCCGTCTTTTTTTTCTAGGGCTTCCTCTGGTCCTGACAGCAGCGGAACGCCAGCAATAGATCGCCACACTGAGCACATTAAATGTATGAGATTCCAACTCTCTGCACATTTAGAATCCTTAGATTTATACTTGATATCACTTTCATGATGAAAAGCATTAAAGTATGTATATTACATTTTACAGATAAATTGGTAATTTTGTTTAAATAGATAGATAGATAGATAGATAGATGAGTACTGTTAATAATTGCACACATGGGGTGAAACAGTGGCAGAGCGTTGGCACTGCTGTCTTGCAGGCAGTCACGTCGGTGATATTCCCTGCCTGGAGTTTCCATGTTTTCCTGCTGGGTTTCCTCAGTGTGCTCCAGTTTCCTTCCAAAGATATGCAGATTTGGGGATTTGGTGCCGCTAAAATGATGCTAGTGTATGTGTGTGCTTGTATTCATCTTGCGATGAGCTGAGGCCTCGTCCAGGGATTGTTTCTCACTTATGCCCAATGCTTGCTGGAATGGATGCATCTCTGGATTTAATCAATAAACATCCTTTTCAGAGATATTGCAGTAAGGCGTCATCGGAATTTAATGGGTGTTCTAGGCAATTCACAACAGAGATGCCGAACATGTTCTCACCGTGATATCTCGCACTGCCACTTGGCAGGTTCCTCCAGATTTACGTAAAGTACGCTTGCAAGTATAAACATTACAACGCTTGCATAGCAGGAGCGTCCGCTGCAGCATGCGTCACGTCGCGTGAAGTATAAATCGGGCCTAATGGGGATTGTGGAAGAGAGGTGAAAAAGAGTTTCAGGAGTAATTTGTGACAGACGGGTATCAGAGAGTGAAAGGGAAGGTCTACAGGACGGTAGTGAGACCAGCTATGTTATATGGGTTGGAGACGGTGGCACTGACCAGAAAGCAGGAGACAGAGCTGGAGGTAGCAGAGTTAAAGATGCTAAGATTTGCACTGGGTCTGACGAGGATTATTAGGATTAGAAAGGAGTACATTAGAGGGTCAGCTCAAGTTGGATGGTTGGGAGACAGTCAGAGAGGCGAGATTGCGTTAGTTTGGACATGTACAGAAGATAGATGCTGGGTATATTGGGAGAAGGATGCTAAGGATAGAGCTTCCAGGGAAGAGGAAAAGAGGAAGGCCTAAGCGAAAGTTTATGGATGTGGTGAGAGAGGACATGCAGGTGATGGGTGTAACAGAGCAAGATGCAGAGGACAGAAAGATATGGAAGAAGATGATCCACTGTGGCAACCCCTAATGGGAGCAGCTAAAAGAAGACAACTTTCATCGATTAGCTGATTACGTCAATAGGCTTAATGTGATGTGGTGCGTAATTGCATTACTACTTCTCTCAGTTGTAAACGCATTTTAAAAAAGACAAACGGGTAAGCAAGTGGCAGAAAAAGACGGTGTGACCTAAGACTTACAAGGTTGGTGAACACTTTTCTTTGAATGCAGGGAAAACCAAAAGTTGTGAGTTGCAAAATGTGTAGGTCTGACTTTGTATGGCACGAGAGCACATTGGAGATGCACAAACATTTGAACAGGGAACATACCGTTACAGGCTCTGTGGAGGGGTAAGACTTGCTGTCATCCCAGTAAACTGAATGTTTTTCAGCACTATGTCATACAGGTATATGAACACAATGTTTGCTAGACATAATGAAATAAAAGACATAAAAGGAGGAATAATTAAAGTCCTAGTCCGGTCGTCTATGATGCACTCGCAATTAAAACAGTAGCACATGCAGCAGACTTTTATGATAGGTGACTAAAAAAATATGAGTCATTAGCCACTAGCTAGTACACATTCAAATTTTCACTTGTCATGTTTTTTTTTTCCTTTCTTTTTGTGCCACAGTCATTCTGCTAAATTATGGTGCTGTTTTACAAGCTTGCATTCACATGTAACATTAACATGTGTGTGTTTGCTTTTAAAAAATGGCTGTGAAGAAACTTAAGTTCTAGTCCGAGCAGAAAATGTTTTTTTTTTTTTTTTCCAATCTTCTGTGCAAGGAAAATCAAAAACTAAGCAAGTGCTACAGTGAATCCAATAGCACATCAACCGCGACTGAAAGGTGAATCTCTTATTCCTAGTCAAAAGGTAGGAGCTGAGTGAAAAAGCAAAAGTTCCAGACTAGTTAGCTATCGGACTTGAACTGGCTTTTATACAGTCTGAAGGAAGACACGATAATGTGCAAGTGCTGCTGCAGCAATACTAGTTTAGCTGGTAAAACAGATTTTGTGGCAGGATTACAGTTTCTAACTGAAAATCTAACTGCACACTTCCGATAACAAATGAAATGTGGCAGGCTGCAACAGTGTGTTGGCTGAAAGCAAATGTGCCAAAGAATCGGCAGTGGCAAAAGGTTTCCAGACACAAAGATGAGTGGTGATGCAAAAAGAAATTAACTTTGTTATAATAAATTCGGCTCATTACATAGCAAAGGAAGAACGTAGTTTCACACAAATGAACCTACTTGCTTTGTTGCAAAAGAAAAATAGTCAGACATTTCCTCAAGTGTATGACGACTAATTTCAAACATTACTTCAGATTTAAAAAATACAGTAATTGTCATGATGGTGCATCACATGTGCCAGTAAAACTTATCTTCACAGACACTGGAAAAAAAACTTAAATTACATGTTTAATGCTGAAGTGTATGTTTTAGTGTGATTCTGAATACATAAGCCAAATTGCGAGTTTAATTTATTGAAAACTGCTGTTTTTAAGGAAAGTGGGTTTGTGTGTGTGCATTGCACAACCAGAGTCAGGAGTGCTGCTAAGTGTTTTATTTCTATTTATTACTATTTATTTTCAATGTATTATATAAATGCTGTATAAACACCTATATTTTGTTTAAAATATCTAGAGGTTGCTTATTTAAAAATACATTTCTAAATATTTTAAACAAATCTGTTTATTTGGTGAAAAGTTCCATTTCATGAACTTTGTGTTTAATTTCAAATACATTTTTATTGCAATCCAATTAATCGACAAAATAATTAAGTTTAATCAAGTATCAAAATACTTGTTGTTTGTGGCCCTAATATAAGCTCATTATGTAATCCTGTTCATAGCTGAAAGTGTATGAAAGACTGATATTCTAGCTGCATCTTTAAATAGTTTTGGGAATTCCCAAGCACAATGTGTTATGATGATATTGCAATATTTAAAAAAAGAAAAAAGTCATCCACAATAAAATGTAAACTACTAATTGAGATTCTTATTTAAAATATACATTCAAATACTGTTTAAAAATTATGGGGTCTACATACTGTGCATGTACTTTACTCTGAGGAACATACATATTATTAAAATTGTGTTTTTACAATAAACTAACATAAGCATCACAGGTTAAGTTTATTAAACTAGCAGAGCACTTTGAATTGGTTTTCATTTCTAATTACTGACTAAAAGCTTAATGTTAATTAAACCATCAGGGAAACCCTCCTCAACCACCCTTCTCCTTGTGATTTAATAATTCATGCAGAGGTGGACTTTGGCTGTTATTGACAGGCAGCAATCGAAGTACAGTAATCCCTTTTCGATCGCGGGGGTTACGTTCCAGAACCCCCCGCGAAAGGTGAAAATCCGCGAAGTAGAAACCATATGTTTATATGGTTATTTTTATATTGTCATGCTTGGGTCACAGATTTGCACAGAAACACAGGAGGTTGTAGAGAGACAGGAACTTTATTCAAACACTGCAAACAAACATTTGTCTCTTTTTCAAAAGTTTAAACTGTACTCCATGACAAGACAGAGATGACCGTTCCGTCTCACAATTAAAAGAATGCAAACATATGTTCCTCTTCAAAGGAGTGCGCATCAGGAGCAGAGAATGTCAGAGAGAGAGAGAGAGAGAAAAAAACAAACAATCAATCAAAAATCAATAGGGCTGTTTGGCTTTTAAGTATGCGAAGCACCGCCGGACAAAGCAGCTGCAAGGAAGAGAGCAATGTGAAGGTAGTCTTTCAGCATTTTTTAGAGGAGCGTCCGTATCCTCTAGGCCAGTGTGCAAACAGCCCCTCTGCTCACACCCCCTCCGTCAGGAGCAGAGAATGTCAGAGAGAGTGAGAGAGACAGAGAAAAACAATCAATCAAAAATCAATATGTGCCGTTCGAGCTTTTTAAGTATGCGAAGCACTGTGCGGGAAGCATATCGCTTGACAAAGCAGCCACATGTAAGCCCAGCAAGGAAGGGAGCCATGTGAAGGTAATCTTTCAGCGTTTTTTGAGGAGCGGCCGTATCCTCTAGGGGTGCGAACAGCCCCCGTGCTCACAATATATTTGAGGAGTTTTATTTATACGTAATACGTGCTTTGATTGGGCAGCTTCTCAGCCATCTGCTAATAGCGTCCCTTGTATGAAATCAACTGGGCAAACCATCTGAGGAAGCATGTACCAGAAATTAAAAGACCCATTGTCCGCAGAAATCCGTGAAACAGCAAAAAATCCGCGATATATATTTAAATATGCTTACATATAAAATCCGCGATAGAGTGAAGCCGCGAAAGTCAAAGCGCGATATAGCGATGGATTACTGTACTGTAATTGCATAACAATTGGTTTCTTCACAATAATTTTGAACACGCATATCAGAGAAAAAGAGACCTACAGTATTTAAGCAAAAGTTGGTGACTGTTAAACTTTTAATAGAGACTTTAAATGTCTTAATTGCATAAATCAGTAATCAGGTGCTCCTGCAACTGAGTGGAAGAGACTAATGTACACTTGTAATGCCCTGTTCCCTTTCAACTACAAAGTCTGACAAGTAAGCTTAATGACCTAAATAGTCTCTACTTTTTAGGATAACATGACAATATGGACAACCCCACAATGTTTCATACTGCATCCAGAGTAATGTGGTGCTAACTAGACAGATTTAAAATTTCAATGGCATTTTAAATATTCACATAATCATTTTGATTCTCATCTATATTTGGTTATAGTTTGTCAGGGTACTTGAATATTGCATTATTTATATTAAGATATTTTTTTCCCATTAAATTGTGAAAAATCAACTGAAGCAATTAACGGAGCCTTGTTTGTCAGGATAGCCTCATCTTTGCTAACTGTATCAGGTGCCATTGTTCCTCCTACTAATTTTCAGAAACACTGTTGTCAAGAAAGAGAGAGTTTAGTAGGCCACTTAAGGATTTTAAGAAACAATGTGTTCTGGCACCTGTCTTACTGAATTAAACAGCCACCAGCATTTTTATTTTGTATGATTTTCACAAAACACATTACACAAGGCACATTATCTCTCAGTATTTTCACAGTGATATGTGTCATTAGACAAATTTTTACGTAGCATGTATTTTGCTTTTCACTGTTAACACAAAAAAGGTCATTAATCCTACATAACACTGAAACTTGTTAAGCAGGATATCTGCCTGTTTGTGTAGAAGCATTACCCTTAGTTTTTTTGGTAGCAAAACTGGACATACCTGCAATCTGTCTTGCAGTTTCCTTGCTCATTCAAATTTTTTTGACATGTTTCTAGTTTTTAGCTCCTTTTACTCATGCAATGCTATGTTTAGGGCATTTGTGAACAAAGCATAGTCAAGAATAATGACAGCGGTAATCTGGAATTCTCATGTGTTTATAGTGTAATTGCAAGTTTACCATTTTGGTGCTGTGAGAAGTGATTTTCACTCAAATATGAATTTTCACTATTTGAATATATATTGATTTATATTGAATGTCTACTGTCCTTGTTAATTGTTAGGTTTTGCCTTTAGCTTTCTTAGAAAGCATTTTAGTTAAAGCCTTTGATCTATGATCAGTCCCACTGCCTGCTACTTTAGCACAATGACAAGTATTGACAAGAGAACCAGTTTAATCTAGTTAGCAGAATCCTGACTCTTAGGGCCTTTTTTTAGTAACTAGCAAAGGCATAAAATATTAAATGGATCACATACTTCTGTAGTTAAGTGTATTGTGTTACCACCATCTTTAAGGCATTCCACTCTTTCTGTGTACTTCAGTGGCTCTAGGTACATGTCAATAAAGGTATTTTTTCCCATCCTGGACTGACTTCATGAATTTGACTTTGACAGTTGGCACTGCCAGCAGTGTTACCAGATTACCTCTTTTTTTCCCCACTGTCAGTTTTGTTAATACAGGCAAATACCATAAATTAATAATAATAAAGAGTAGTGCATTTTGGCAAATGTTGAAAAAAAGAGCAATAGTTAAGACTGGCTGTATTCTAGTTTGTCGACAAAGGCAGGGATAAACAAGGAGTCAAATGGAATCGGTCTGGGAAAAGATTGACACCGATCCCATTGGTGTTATAATCTGATGAAAGTGAAATCACTCAAATCACCCAACATATTGCACAAAAATCTAGTTTCAGAAGTAAAATCAAAAGAAAGAAGCCAGAATATAATAAAGGTTATTGGTCAAAGAACCATGTTCTGTGGAGGTCCCTGAAAAAATTAAGAAAATTCTAATGTATTATTCTAAGCAACAAATTTACTTATTTTCCATATTTATTGTATTTGTTGAAGAGGAACAGCCAATGCATGCAATCAGAGTATTAATGGAAAGGCAATGTAGCACCAGTGTCGTCCAGTGAGCAGGTCTCATTTAGCCAAAAGCAGTCAAAGTATCACTGGACCAGTAGATTTGTATTTAAAACATAAAGCCTGAATATTTCCAGGTAAATCTTTCAAAATATTGCATTCTCAGACCTATTACATGCACATTCATGATATAAGAATGACAGACTTGGGTACTGGTGAATTGAAGGCTTGTTCAATTTATGAAAGTTTGGTTCAGGGATAGCTGCTTTAAAATGCCTTGGAATTGTATGTATGTTTAAACAAGGGAGATGCATCCTTTCAAGCCAAAGAGAATATCTGTTTAACTCTGATGGCACCGGACACTGCAGTTCACTGTATGTTTTTTAGCCCATACTGAAAGGAATTTGAACTTTATTCAGTTTGCTTGTTAGTGCAAAGATGGATGGGGTTTCTCTGTGCTCACACAGTAGAAATTGGAATTTCATCAGTATTTTTTTTCATGGCATTTATACAACATGTCATAGAAAGTGTGTACAGTAATCCCTCCTCCATCGCGGGGGTTGCGTTCCAGAGCCACCCGCGAAATAGGAAAATCCTCGAAGTAGAAACCATATGTTTATATGGTTATTTTTAGAATGTCATGCTTGGGTCACAGGTTTGCGCAGAAACACAGGAGGTTGTAGAGAGACAGGAACGTTATTCAAACACTGCAAACAAACATTTGTCTCTTTTTCAAAAGTTTAAACTGTGCTCCATGACAAGACAGAGATGACAGTTCTGTCTCACAATTAAAAGAATGCAAACATATCTTCCTTTTCAAAGGAGTGCAAAGCAAGCAGTCAAAAAAAAAATCAATAGGGCTTTTTGGCTTTTAAGTATGCGAAGCACCGCCGGTACAAAGCTGTTGAAGGCGGCAGCTCACACCCCCTCTGTCAGGAGCAGGAAGAGACAGAGAGAGAGCCACAGAAAAACAAAGTCAAAAATCAATACGTGCCCTTTGAGCTTTTAAGTATGCGAAGCGCTGTGCAGCATGTCCTTCAGGAAGCAGCTGCACACAGCCCCCCTGCTCACACCCCCCCTACGTCAGCGCGAGAGAGAGAGAGAGAGAAAGTTGGGTAGTTTCTCAGCCATCTGCCAATAGCGTCCCTTGTATGAAATCAACTGGGCAAACCAACTGAGGAAGCATGTGCCAGAAATTAAAAGACCCATTGTCCGCAGAAACCCGCGAAGCAGCGAAAAATCCGCGATATATATTTAAATATGCTTACATATAAAATCCGCGATGGAGTGAAGCCGCGAAAGGCGAAGCGCGATATAGCGAGGGATCACTGTAATGCTAATTGAGTATATGACCTTGGCATTTTGAAAGTGTACAACTGTTTTTTTTTTTTTTTTTTTTTGTTTTTTTATATAAAGTTGGTGTAATCCTGTGCATTGTCATGTGTGCAAAGTGCAGTTTTGGACAGTTGACCAAAGTGTACCTGTTAAGACTCAGTGTATAGTAAGAGCAATAGGCCTGTGATCATTGAGGCAGCTTATTTTATAACTTTTGGGAACAAGAACATTAATAGAAGACTTAAATCAATCAGGTACAGTACACTATGCAAGACACTGGTTAAAGATGTCTGTGAAGAAGGGAGCGAGCTGCCTAGCAAAGTGTTTGATTGTTGCAAGTGAGACAGAATCGGGACCAGCTCACTTTTTGCAGTTCTGTGTTGAAAACAGCTTCCAGACATCATATTCTTTGGTAGAAGAGGGTGAAGATGGGTGAGGCTTTTGTGAAGAAGTGGCTGGTGTTAAAATCTACTTCAGAGCTGGATGAACAGAGCGATTGGAGATAGTTAGCACTTTGTTGTTCAAATGTGCAGTAGTAGTCAGGGTAGGGGGTTATGAATCTTAGTAAGTATTGGGTGATGTCTTTTTTTGTAATTATTAACAGACTGAAGGCTTCTCCATACAGAGGAGCTATTGTTTGCTGAAAAATGAAGCTCTAGTTCATTTTTGTGTTTTCCATTTAACATATATGATTTAGCCTATTCCTGGCCCGTCTGTATGCGTCCTGATCACCAGTTTTATGTGCCTTTTATTTCACCTGATGGAGGTTCCTTTGTTCTTTGGTGAGCCATACCTTTCAATTGTTATAAATCACAATTTGCTGGGACTGCAGAATGTTTTCACAGAAGCTGATTAAGAAGTTAACAGTGTCAGTCCACTCGAATGTTTTCACAAGCAATTTTAATGCAGTCTGCACAGTGTAGACAATCTTGTAATGATTCAACTGACACATCAGCCCATGAACAAATAGATTTCTTTACTGGTTTAGCGAATTTTTAGCTTCTGTTTATAAGTGGGTAGCAATTGTAGTATAACGTGGTCAGAATTACCCAGTGGCGTACAGGGTAAAGCTTAGTATGAGCCCTTTATGGTGCAGTAGCAGTGATACAAAGTCTTCCCATCTTCTACTAAAAACAAAAGCGTGAGCTAATTTTTCAGTTTCTTGTACTGTTATAAGAGGTTAAACATTTGCAATATTTAAGTGCAAAAATGCAACATTAATTTTGTCTTTTATTTTGTGAAAAATACAAAGTTATCTGTTTGCTTTGGTATTGGATCTGAGGAGCTAAATCTGATATTGGTACCAATTTCAAAATGTTAGTATTGCTCAAGTACTATATTAGATACTTGGCACACCATTGCATAACATAAGCATTGATGAAACAGATCTGGGTAGAGTAAAGCAGGAAAATATGCAGCTTGATTTTAAGCTGACATGTAGGAAAGTGGAAGTTGGTGATTCATCTGTGCAAAATGTCAAATCTCCATCAATAAATGGTCACTTTGAGCAGACATGTGAACAGGAAAAACAGCCATACTTCAAGATAATAGTACTAAGAATCTACTACAACAACTTTTATTTCTATAGCACGTTTTCATACAAATAATGTAGCTCAAAGTGCTTTACATGATGAAGAAAAGAAGAAAAAAAAAAGACAAAGTAAGAATTAAAATAAGACAACACTAATTAACATAGAATAAGAGTAAGGTCCGATGGCCAGGGAGGACAGAAAAAACAAAAAAAACTCCTGACAGCTGGAGAGAAAAAAAAAATCTGCAGGGGTTCCAGACCATGAGTCCGCCTAGCCCCCTCTGGGCAATCTAATTAGTTTGTTGAATCAATGAGTATGTATTCAGTAAGTTTTAAGGCTTTTGTTTTTTGGACTAAATGTCCTTTTTAAATGTAAAAACATTAAACATTTAAAAATGCTTCATGATAATTAAAACCCTTCGGCTTCTTGTATAATTTAAGCTTTTATCTCCTTAAATATATTTTTATATCAGGATTGGCAATTCTTGGGGGCAAAGGGCAAAAAATGACATGAAACAATTTTGCCAATTAAAGCACAGTTTTGGAGCAAAAAAGCCCCCAGAGTTAAACTTAATGTTGGTTATAATTTAACATGTATTACTGTTACTATTGCAGTAAAATTGAACTTTGATACTCAAATTCCATATAGAGTTTTTTTTTCTTTGTTTTTTAAATGGTTCTTCCTCTCTTTCCTAAGTGTATTGACTATATATGCCCTTAAGCAGCGTGACTGATTATTGCAAAATTTTGTAAACACTTGTAATTTTAATATATAAAAAATATTAGACTAGACATATAGTAGTTTTATCATGGCTGAGAAGAACAAATAGTTTAGGTTCTTTGAGTGCTAAATACTATTTGAAGTTTGTGATAGCAAAAACAAACTTTATAAACAGATTTTTTCATTTTTCCATTTTATTTTTATTTGTATCTTCAGATAATTGGGCTTTTATTAAAAGTTATTTTGTTTCTCCAAATTTTGATTGATTGTTTTATTTTCTGCACAGAATTTAGCTTGGGTAAAGTCTTACAACATTTGTTTTGAATTAGAAGACTGCAATGAGATTTTTATTCAGCTGTTTAAGACCCTTTTCTCTGTCATCAAGTAAGTTTCTACTGTTTTATTCAGTATGTTTAATTTCTATAAACACTTCTGTTGATGTTTTTTTTTCTATCAGAATTTAAGAGGCCTTGTATTTGCTATTTTTAGAGGCATCACTGTTTTACTTTTTAAAGCTTTGGACTTTCTTGCTTTGACAAGTTTTGTTCATCACCCATGGTCTCCTTTGTATATGGTGTCAGTGAGTTCACAACGTTCAAGATTTTTTCCTGAATTTTAATTGACTATAAGAACTTGTAACAATAGTTGGTGACTGCCTGAATAGATGATACCAGTCAAATGTGAGGTTTTAAAAAATTACATTCTCAGTTAGTAATCTGGTAATTCACAATGTATTTACATAACTGCTATAAAAAATAAGTATATGTATTTATGAAAAGGTTTGCTTTCATTGGTGATTAAAATATCTCTAATACTGTTAAGCATAACTTTTTAGTAAATGGTGAAAGCAGAATGCTTTAAAGTCATTTTTTGTCCGTATGTTCTATAAAATGGATTTTTGGCCTCTGTACTAGGAAAATGTTTACATCAGTTATGTTCTGGCTGAGTCATTTTAGAGTTGATTTATGGTTTCTTGTCATGTCTTCTCACAACAGAACATTTACAATAGCAAAATGTTCATTTTTATATATTTTCCCCCTATTTTTTTTTTGTTCTATCAATTTCAGTAGGCACGTCAAGGTAATCATTGAACATAATGTATGATAAGCCGTAGAATCTTCGTCTTTGAGAAGTATGTTAATGCTTTTGGTGATTGTTCATTCTTGACAAAACTAACTTGATCTGTTTTTATTTGTCACAGCAACAGTCACAACCAGAAGGTGCAAATGCACATGTTGGATTTGATGAGTTCTATCATCACAGAAGGAGATGGAGTGACTCAGGAACTTCTGGATTCCATTCTTATCAACCTCATCCCTGCTCACAAGGTTAGGTCTAATTTTTGTTGCATGTGACGTTTTAATTTTATAAGTTTATAACCATAAACTAGGAGGAATTATTTTAAAATTTTAATTTCACTCGAGTTTTTAGTTTACTGTTTATATGAAATCTAAACTGTATAAATATGATTTGAAAAAATATTTGGTAATTAAGCAGCCAATTATCACAAATTAATTTAATGATACCATTCATTCATTATATCACTAATGTATACTACTAATGCTTTGTGGTCAACAGGTTATCATACCCCATTTGTGTTATAGCAGCACAGACTGATAGCTGAGAAACATTTTAAATCATGTTTTCATGTATCACATAATCCACATGTCATTTAACCAGTCATATGATAAAATCGCAAAACAAGTAAGGTTTGCTAAAATATTGTTAAATATTTCTGGAAAAATCTGTGCACATCATAAACAGGAAATCCAAGACACATTTGTTTATCCAGTCTTATGATAAAACCATGCTAAACACATTCAAGCTTTGCTAAAATATTGTTAACACTAGAATTACCAAAGCTTACAAAAAAGTCATAATTCCGGCCCACCTTAAATCTGCTCGCACCTTTCCGTCAGCCTCTTTTGTCTTGTAAATGTTTGTATAAGCCCAAGCAGCCTGCTATACCATCCCCCCACCACCACTGCAGAAACTGCCATCTTTCGCCTTTACACCTGGTGCAGCTGCGGCATTCTTGTATGTGACTGGACGTTTCTTGCAGAGAGGGCTTCTGTTCTCTTTCTCCGATCTGAGTTCACCTCTGTTATAGCTCGTATTTATTTGAAAACAGCAGTGTCAGATCAGGGCGAGCGTGAACACGACTGAGAGAATCCATCCATCCATCCATTTTCCAACCCGCTGAATCCGAACACAGGGTCACGGGGGTCTGCTGGAGCCAATCCCAGCCAACACAGGGCACAAGGCAGGGAACCAATCCTGGGCAGGGTGCCAACCCACCGCAGGACACACACAAACACAACCACACACCAAGCACACCCTAGGGCCAATTTAGAATCGCCAATCCACCTAACCTGCATGTCTTTGGACTGTGGGAGGAAACCGGAGCGCCCGGAGGAAACCCACGCAGACACGGGGAGAACATGCAAACTCCACGCAGGGAGGACCCGGGAATCGAACCCAGGTCCCCAGGTGTCCCAACTGCGAGGCAGCAGCGCTACCCACTGCGCCACCGTGCCGCCCGACTGAGAGAATAAAACTGAATAAAAAAAATGCTAACCTTTACAAGTACCATACATTTACACTGGCTGTTACAGACTCGAATCAAATGTATGTTTTTATTGTATAATAGCAACAATAAGAGCAGCTCACTGCTCAAGACGTTTATTCTGGGACACGTGAAGACTTGAACCCGCGACCTTCTGAATAGGAGTCAGCAGTTCTTACCGCTGTACTTCCAAAGAAGTCACGACAGCAAGCCACACTAACCTTATTTCTTTTTCTTCGGTTATAGTCTTGAATTAAAGTGTACTTGTTCAGTTATACTTGTAACTTTTGTAAAAGTGCTTATTTGATATTTGGACTCCAGTCTTCACACATTATACACTTCATGTCAAAATTTTGTTGTTAGTACTAAAACTTGAAAAAAGTTTGCCTTTTAAGTATGTGTTCAACATTTCTGTCGTCCTACACTTACATAGATCTTTGTAGACATGGAACACACATGAAATGCATGTGTTCCAAATAACGATATATTTTTTAGACTATACAGCTCTAGGTACCCGACTCCCTGATAAACAAAGCTTGAGCTAGGAGAGCTTGTTGCAGTTTCTGCTGTGGTGAGGGGGATGGTATAGCAGGCTGCTTGGGCTTATAGACACATTTACAAGACAAAAGAGGCTGAATGTAGGGGTGCGAGTGGATTTAATGTGGGCCAGATTTACAAGTTTTTCCATAAGCTTTGGTAATTCTAGTGTTAAACAGATACTTCTGGAAAAATCTGTGCACATCATAAATGGGAAACCCAAGAAACATGGGGATTGACTTTTTGAATTGAAGATCCTCCTCTCCCCCTCATTCTTTAGTCAAGAGTTTTGTCTTCTGTTAAAAAGGCATAGTGTATGATATATACATTGTACTGTAGGAAGAGATTAGAATACAGGAGTGGTGGCTCTGAGGCTAGGGATCTGCACTGGTAATCGGAAGGTTGCCGGTTCAAATCCCGTAAATGCCAATAGGGACTCTGCTCTGTTGGGCCCTTGAGCAAGGCCCTTAACCTGCAATTGCTGAGCGCTTTAAATAGTGAGAAAAGCGCTATACAGTGATCCCTCGCTGTATCGCGCTTCGCCTTTCGCGGCTTCACTCTATCACAGATTTTATATGTAAGCATATTTAAATATATATCGCAGATTTTTTGCTGGTTCGCGGATTTCTGAGGACAATGGGTCTTTTAATTTCTGGTACATGCTTCCTCAGTTGGTTTGCCCAGTTGATTTCATACAAGGGACGCTATTGGCAGATGGCTGAGAAGCTACCCAACTTACTTTTCTTTCTCTCTCTCTTGCGCTGACTATCTGTGATCCTGACGTAGGGGGTGTGAGCAGGGGGGCTGTTCGCATACCTAGACAATACGGACGCTCGTCTGAAAATGCTGAAAGATTATCTTCACGTTGCTACCTTCTGTGTGCAGCTTTTAAGTATGCTGCACGGTGCTTCGCATACTTAAAAGCTCAAAGGGCACGTATTGATTTTTGAGTTTGTTTTTCTCTCTCTCTCTCTCTGCTCCTGACAGAGGGGGTGTGAGCTGCCGCCTTCAACAGCTTTGTGCGGCGGTGCTTCGCATACTTAAGCCAAACAGCCCTATTGATTTGTTTGCTTTCCTCTATGTTTCCTTTGAAGAGGAAGATATGTTTGCATTCTTTTAATTGTGAGACAGAACTGTCATCTCTCTCGTCATGGAGCACAGTTTAAACTTTTGAAAAAGAGACAAATGTTTGTTTGCAGTGTTTGAATAACGTTCCTGTCTCTCTACAACCTCCTGTGTTTCTTCGCAAATCTGTGACCCAAGCATGACAATATAAAAATAACCATATAAACATATGGTTTCTACGTCGCGGATTTTCTTATTTCGCGGGTGGCTCTGGAACGCAACCCCCGCGATGGAGGAGGGATTACTGTATAAATGCAAAGAATTTTTTTTTTTTTTTTTTTTAAAGATTGTTCATTAGTGTATCAGTGCTAGTGCCTAGAATCAAGTTTAAAATACCAAGTCTGTCTTCTGTGCCATTTGTTCATTCCCTGAAGTTTAGTATTGAGCCAAAAGCAGAACACATACACAGCTGAAGTGGTAGAGAGATGTATAACCAGTTTTGAATTAATTGCACAATGTTCAGCATTGCTTTAGCATGCAACAGTTTTAAACGGCCTTTGCGTTTTGATAGACATGCTATGTTAATTAATAACATTAAAAGTTGCATTTTGGTAGAAGTGAAAAGATGTTTGACACAGTTAAGCCAAAAAGGTGATATTAGTGTTGTCAATTTGAGCATCTGTATTTATTGGTAGTTATTGGTTTAAGATGATTCTTAACAAGAATAAATGTTTGCTGTGAATATTTGAATTTTCTGTCTTTGGGAATAAGAGGAATATGTGGTGTTCTCTTTCAGAATTTAAATAAGCAAGCATATGATCTTTCTAAGGTTCTCTTGAAAAGAACAGTACAAACAATCGAAACATGTATTGCCAATGTGAGTATCAGCAAACACTTTAATGTAGTAAATACAATGTTTTTATTTTAAAAATGTGTTTTATGTTTTATTCTTTAGCTGATATGTGATATGGTTTTTATACACAGTTTTAAATCTTCACTGTCTCCTTAATATACAGTCAAAGTAAAAAGTATGTGAACCCTTGGAAATTATCTGGTTTACTGCATGAATTGGTCATAAAAAGGTGATCTGATCTTCATCTGAGTCACAGGTACTTATATACACAATGAGCTTAAGCCAGTGACACACAAAAAATTCTACTCTTTCATGTCTTTATTTTACAAACGCATTCAACGTTCACAGTGGTAGTGGAAAAAGTAAGTGAACCTTGGGATTTAATAACTGGTTGACCCTCCTTTGGCAGCAGTGACCTCAACCAGGCGCTTCCTGTAACTGCTGATCAGATCTGCACATCGTGTGGGGGGAGTTTTAGCCCATTCTTCCCTGCAGAACTGCCTTAACCCTTCCATATTCTTTGGTTGTCTTCTGTGTATGACTCTCCAAGTCATTCCTCAGCATCTCAATAGGATTGAGATCTGGGCTATGACTAGGCCACTCCAAAAGGTGGAGTTTGTTCTCCTGAAGCCATTGTGCTGTGGATTTGCTGCGATGTTTGGGGTCATTGTCCTGTTGCATCACCCAGCCTCTTCTGAGCTTAAGTTGATGGACAGATACCCTCACATTATCCTGGAGAATTTGTTGATGAACTTAAACAAATGAATTCATTTTCCCCTCAGTGATGGCAAGCTGTCCATGACCTGATGCAGCAAAGCAGGCCCAAATCATGATGTTCCCTCCACCATACTTTACTGTAGGGATGATGTTTTGATGTGCCCTTTTAGAGCCAAATGAAGTTCTGCTTGTTCCTCCCAAATAGTTCAATTTTGGTTTCATCACTCCACAAAACATTTTCCCAGTACTGTTATGAAGTGTCCAAGTGCTCTTTCGTAAACTTCAGGCGTTCAGCAATGTTCTTTTTTTATAGCAGTGGCTTCCTTCTTGGTGTCCTGCCATGGACTCCTTTCTTGTTCAATGTTTTGCGTATAGTTGACTCATGAACAGAGATGTTAGCCAGTTCTAATGACTTCAAGTCCTTTGCTGTCACTCTAGGGTTCTTCTTTACCTCATTGCTGATTTTGCATTGCGCTCTTGGGGTCATCTTGGCAAGGCGCCCACTTCTTGGCAGAGTAGCCACAATACAAAATTGTCTCCATTTATAGACAACTTGCCTAACAGTAGACTGATGAATATCTAAAATCTTTGAGATGACTTTGTAACCCTTTCCAGCCTTGTGTAGATTAACAATTCTTGATCGTAGCTCTTCAGACAGCTCTTTTGTGCGAGGCATGATTCCCATCTGGATATGCTTCTTGTCAAAAGCTCAAACTCAAACTTCATAGCGTTTTTTTTATCAGTCAAAATAATTCTAGGCCACACCTTCTGAACTCGTTTCATTGAATGGACTCCAGGTGTGCTAAATTCTGACTGCAATGAGGTTTTTAAAAAGTCATTAGCTTAGGGTTCACTTGCATTTTCCAAACTTCAGTTTCACAGTTTGAATGATTTATTCAATATGGTCAAAATCTCTGAGAATCTGTGTATCTTTAGTTATAGGAGACGGTGCTTGTTCATTATTGTGACTGACATGAAGATACAACCATGTTTTATATGGGAATTAGACATAAATATAGATAATTCCTAGGGGTTCACATACTTCTTTGACTGTGTGTGATTTACTAATTTGCATTTTTTTAATTTTTGTTTTATAATATCTTTAAATGTAAGAATTCTGTATGCGCAGAAAACACATTGCATATTATATACTTCAGTAGGAATGGCAAAGAATTAGTAAAGTGAGACCCACAGTTTTTGTATTACTCATTGCAAAATTTGGTTGGTCAAGCTGTAACATGAGCTATTTAAGAGCAAAGATTTTACATATATATGCAAATGAAGTACAAAGGAAATGCTGTTTTCTTGTTTGCCACGCATAGTAAGTCCCTTATGTTACACAGAAGTAAAATATGAAACTGATTTTGTTGAAAGATTGAAGTGTCTTGAAGTAATTATTGGATTTTAATCATTTTAATACTGGCCCCTAAAAGCAAGCATCATAAGAACCCTTACAAAAGAGCTTTTGGGACTCTCAAATATAAACTTTAAATCATGGTGGTATGGAGCAGTATCCATTTCAGTAGAATTTTTGCTCTGTTTTATATGCTTCTGTAAGAATCACATGAGCAACACTTTTTTGTATTCTTATAAAGGGAAAAAATGTAAACATTAGACTTTTCAGTAAACAATAAGGAAAATAATTGCTTTTTATAAAATGTCAAAACAAATATACAATGGAATGATTCCATGTTTTAAAAGTATAAATTTAGTTTTGAAAGAAAGAAAATGGAATTTTAAGTTTACTGTTAATACTAGTGAAACGGTGTGTCTGAAAGCTACCAGTTCTTACCACCCTAGCAGAGTGTGCTTTAAAATTGAGAAAAGTAAAACGTTAATCATTTGTAGACCGTTGAGGGCGCTGACAAGAAAGTAAAGGGCACAAGAAAAGGATAAAATAATGACGATTATAGGCCGTATCTGCCATGTGGGTTGACTAATCCACTTCTCCCACTTGAACACCAAAATGCTTCTTTTTCGCCTTTCAAATTGTGTATTCTTCCACATTTTAGCCTCTTTTGTCCAGTACTTCACCAAGCCCTAATCTCAAGGAGATAATTGTTGTATGGGGGGTGTTGTTGCCAGATCCCTTGTCCTTCTGTATTGGCCCCAGGTGCTCCTACACTTCTGACACCATAGAAATAATAAATCAATCCTCAGGCACCTCTTTGTCAACCTATATATGTGTGTACTTGTATGTATATATGGTCAATAGCTGCCTTACATTCACATATCCCTGAACTAATGGGGTGACTGGACATAGTGTTGAACCTCCTAAAAAATTAATGATTTTCGGGTTTCAGGCAGATTTTGGGATATTCAAACCCTTTTAGTGGCAGTTTAAGTGTATAGGTAAAATTAAAACCTAAATACAGAATAAGCTTTGCCAAGATTCAAACAAATCTGCATTATTAGTGTTTATTTTTTAAAATGGTATTTGTTTTCTGTGATGTTCTTGTCTTTGGGTCACACAATCCTAGTAAAAGTATTTCTAGAAGTGTTTTTCTTATATAAATATTTATTTTCATTTTTCAGTTTTTCAATCAGGTTTTGGTGTTGGGGAGGTCATCTGTCAGCGATCTGTCGGAGCACGTATTTGATCTGATTCAAGAACTGTTTGCCATTGATCCTCACCTCCTGGTTTCTGTTATGCCACAGCTTGAATTTAAATTGAAGGTATATAGTTTTCATTCACTCTCCTTTAAATGTAGTTAATTTTTAATTGTATTTATCAAGTAATTATTGAAATATGCTCTGCTCTGTGCATTTTTTTATTTAAGGAATTATATATTAAAATGTGTTGTTACTAAGGATGGCACATGGAACTGTTCTTTCTTTTGAAAACCACTATAGTTTGGTAATTCTTGTAATGAGAGTGATTGCAACCATTATGTTAATATGGTTAATGGGACTCTAGGAAAAAAAATGTTCCGTCCATAGTTATGAGTTTGAATTAAATTTCATTTTCACAGTGTTAATAAAAAGAAAGGGTTGCAATGGTTTTACAGGTATTGGTTGTTTTTTTAAATTATGTACTGCACGAACTAGGGCTGTCGCATATTTGAAGGTTTTTTTTTTTGAGTGTTGCATATGAAAAGCAATGTTCAAAACTGAACTGAATAATTTCAGTCTCTGTAGTCCACATCAGTGTTTTTTTTTTTTTTGTTTTTTTTTTAAATCGGCATGTTGTGTCACTTCCTTGAGCCAGACCTATTGGCAAATTTTGGCTGACTAGCCTCAGTTATTAATGAAATGAACATCTGTGGAATATGAAAAAGCAGACATCCCCATTCCGATTTGGGGTGGGGTTGATATTGGGGTGTTCTGGCTTGGATCTTTTCTCAGCTTTCATCTAGAGGAACCTGCTGGCATAACTCTCCCCTTCTTAGCTCACAGGTACACTTAAAGCCCGATTTACATTTTACTTTAAGCCAAATACTGAATCAGATTCTGTGCTTCTGTAAATCTTTATAATCGGAGATGCATAATCTTCATGTTATAGGTCTGTTTCTAATTGTCAGAAACCATTTGAGCTGCAAGAATCAAGTGAAGTCACTTGTCAGTTTTGATGGCAGTACATACATCCTTCATTTCATGTTATTTATGTATAAAACATTGTATTTCAGTTACAGGTTAAGATAATAGCCCTACTCAAATGATATTGACTAGAGGTACAGCTAGACAATATACTGATGGTTATCTGACATAATGCAACTGGTTATTCCTTGTTCCCTTTTGAGATTCTTGAAATGTTATTTTTGCAGCTCAAGTAAGATGGTATAATTCTGTGTTCTAGCAGTTCTGCCCTCTACAATAGCAGTAGCATTTATTTCTCTATAGAACATTTTAATAAACAGAGCATAACTCTAAATGCAAGAAATAGTTACAAAAAAAAGGCTAATTAAATTAGGTAAACATAATTAAGTAATAAAAAAATTATAATTATAATTTACATAACATAAATATATAATTAGAAGAGTAGAGTCCATATAATATTTTTTTTTTTTTTCCCAAAACCTATCATCATATAAGAATATTATAACATCATATTCTAAATCTCTAAAGATAAGCATGCTAATAAAAGTTAAGATGACTGGGAGTACTGGAGAAAAAAAAAAAGAGAACCCCCATTTAAGTAGGTGAAGAAAAACTAAAAGCAATCTGCAAGGGCTCTAAGGCCAAAAGACAGCCCAGCCTCCACTTGGCCTTCTAACAAACCTAAATGTTCTTAAGTCATTAGGTCATGTACTCTAGTATTTGTTGTACTGTACAGTAGATGAAGTAGATAAAATTGACACCAATATTATAGATGATTATTTAACAAGATGTTATTGAACAGAAAACTAGAAAGTGTGATTTTTAAAGAAAAATTAATCCTTTACTTCTGACATCAAGAAGACCATGAATTATCAAGCAATTCTGGCAATACTAACCCTTTGAAGTTAATATAATGTACAGATTAAATTGCTCAGAGATCTTTATATAGACAACATCTTTGCATCCTACGAACAATTACATTCCAAATTTAACTTTCCAGCTACACACTTGTTTCACTATCTTCAAATCACCATCTCTGCAATATATAAAATTATTTTACAGTCCCTCCCTTTTAAAGATCCAAGAGGACAATGGGAAAAAGATCTCTTAATCAATATATCAAAAGGAGTGGAAAACAGCAATGCAGAGACTTCATTCGAGCCCCAATTATACAACGCAAAATTATATATCGAGCACATCTGTCTCGCCTTAAACTGTCCAAAATGTTTCCAGGGCAAGATCCAACCTGCGAACGCTGCAATCAAGTCCCAGCCTCACTGGGTCACATGTTTTGGGCCTGCACCAAATTAACATCATTTTGGACCAAAATTTTTAAGTGCCTTTCAGACAGCCTTGGTGTCACAATCCTTCCTAACCCATTAACAGCTGTGTTTGGTGTTCTTCCAGATGGGTTTAAAGTGGAGAAGGACAAGCAAACTTATTGCATTCACTACACTTTTGGCACGCAGACTTATTTTGCTAAACTGGAAGAATCCTAACGCTCCTCTTTTAAGTCCATGGGTAACCGATGTTTTATACTATTTGAAATTGGAAAAAATCAAATATACAGTTAGAGGTTCTGTACAGAATTTTTTAAAAACCTGGCAGGATATAATCAATAAAATTTTAGAATAAGCTCTTGAAGCACCGAGGAACCAATTATCTCCACATCTCTTTTTCCTCTCCATTCATCTCTACTGGCCTATTAAACAAAAATTTAGGTATGTCTACAAGCCTTAAGTTTTACTCTGTTGGCTCTCTCTCTCTCAGGGGTGGGGGTTGACTTGTTTTTTTTTTTTTTTTCAATCCTATTATTTGTAAAAATTAATTTGATTTTGTATAAATGATTACAATAAAATAAAAAAAAATGCACAAAACATTACTATTGATAATCTACCTTGTTTTCTTTTAAGAAAAACAGTTGCTCTGAAGTACTCCATTGTGTACTATTTTTGTGTATAACAGTGAGGTTGTTTTGGTTTTTTTTTTCCCTCCTATAGTTTAATTTTATGAATTCAAAACTGAGGCACACCTTTGTTTATGTGGCCCTTAGTTTATTTAGTCCATAGTGTAAACATAATGTATATTTTTGGTATATTCAGAGGTTCCATTGGTAAGTATGGCCGCATACAACTGTCAAGAGTGTGTATAATTTATTAATTTATTTATTAATATAAGCAACAGCTGATGCTTTTTTGTGAAGGAATAAATTACTGTCAATCTTTTTTTTTTTTTTTTTTTTTTTTTGGTGTGGGGCCTACCCTTATTTTTTTTAGTTCTAAGACCGACTCCTAGCTAATAGTTTCTATTGTCTCTTAAGGGGTGATGTCATGATGAAATAAAAATAAGTCTGAAGGCATCATGCCTTAATAACTGAAGAAATAAATGTTGAAGCATTTCATGTTTAAAAAAAAGTCTGCAAATTTAGAATTATTAGCTCAGAGTGGATTGTCATAACCTTTTTTTTTTTTTTTTTTTTTTTTTTAAAACAAATTGGGAAATGTTAACAATCAAGTTACATTTCATAATATTTCAGTAGTAAGTCCTACCCTTTTCAACAATCTAGTGAAGCTTTAGAATGCAAATTAGTATCTACCCTAGTGCTGGGCAGTATACCGGTTCATACCGAAAACCGTTTATTTTTGTTATGATATGGATTTTTCTTATACCACAACACTGGTTTAAATTGCCTAAACAACGTTCGGAATGTGGCGCTGTGGGAAACTGTTTGTTTAAGGGGTACCCTTTTCACTGCTACTCTGGTGTTGCGCGGGGGGTCTTTTTCACTGGTACACTGCTAAACACCGCAATGAAGTACATGCATTCATAGACATACATGCATGCATTAGTGAAGGTGTTGCACGGGGGCTCTTTTTCACTGCTACACCGCTAAACATGCAGATGTGGAGGTATTGCGCGGTGAAAATTAACGAAGAACATTCTGAAACTGAAGCTGTAGCAGACGATAGTTAAAAATGATGACACAGAAGAACTTTTGCTGGAAAAAGGAGTCATGTCTGTTGTCTGGAGATATTTTGGATTTAAAAGGTCGGATGTGGACCCATTATGTTCAAATGTGTGAATACTGTTTCTATACTACTGGATAATACTGCAAGCCAAGTTGTACTTGTTTTGTTCTTTTCAATACTGTGTAATGTACCTGGGTACTGTGTAATAGTGTGACGACATTTTAACTTTATTCTCGACATTTCCACTTTAATCTTGACGCTTATGACGAGAATAAAGTCAACATGTTGACTTTATTCTCGTAATTTGTTATTAAAGTAGAGCATCGTAAACTAGACTTCATCTTAAAATGAATATTTAATTTACTAGGTTTTCTCAAACCCCGTCATAAGTTATGTAGCACATTAAATGCTTTGTGTTGTGTTCCCGGAGCCATTTTAATCGCTACTGCTTCTTAAACTGACTTCCTCTTGCACTAAGAGGAGGTGCAGGCAGCACACAGAATACATTAGTTTCATGATATTCCTGCTCCCTGAACATTTAGAATGCTAAGATAAATACTTGATATAATTTTCATGATGAAATACATTAAAGCATGTATTAATCGTGGGGGCACGGTGGCATGGAGGTTGCAATGCTGCCTCGCAGCAATGGGGTCCCGGTTGTTCCTTGCTTTGAATTTGCATGTTTTTCTGGTGGGTTTACTCGGCGTGCTTCAGTTTCCTTTTAAAGTCATGTAGGATGTTGGGTTTTGTTACACTAGCAGGGTTAATATAGCATATGTATTGCTCGTATTCACCCTGCGATGTGCTGGCACCATGTTCAGGATTTGCTGCTGCCACGCACACAATGCTTACTGGGATGGGCGCAACCCTGAATGGATGGCATAATTAAACATGTATAATGAAGATTTTTTTTTAAAAGTTCAGAACACTCCGTGGTCTAAGTTTATAACTACGTTTAATTTCACAAAGACGTTTATCATGTGGTGATTGGTTATGTGGAGAAAGAAAAAGGAAAGATAGGAACTGCAGGTTTGATACATCAGATAGACACGGCACGCATGTAATAAAAGCCCGCTCAGAAGAACATGCATTGAATTCTGTGTTCGTGTCTCCGACCACCAGATCACAAACCCAATATTTACACAATATTTAAGTTAAACCTGTGCAATACCCATTCATACATCCAGTTTTTTTGGAGCCTAGTCACACCTGCCATAAAGTTCTCTACGCTGAACATACACCTGGGGATCCCTTACTGCGAGGGAGCAGCACTACCGTGCATGTTTAATGCCTGCTTTAATGCATTTCATCATGAAAATTTATCTTAGCATTCTACATTTTCAGAGAGCAGGAATATCATGAAGTGAATGTATTTTGTGCGGCGATTGCTGCTGGCGCCTCCGCTTAGTGTAGAGGAAGTCAGTTTAAGAATCGCGTACAGCAATTAACAACTGGGTCGGGGAACACTTAACACAAAGCATTTAATGTGCTACATTAACTTATGACGGAATTTGAGAAAATCTAGTAAACATTGATTTTAGGATGAAGTTTAGTTTACGACATTCTACTTTAATGACAAAATAAACAGAATAAAGTGGAAATGTTGACTTTAATCTCGACAGTTTTTTTTTTTTTTTTCTTCACTGTGGCCCTAATATGCTTCCGTAAGACTATACCACAAGTAGCATTATAAATGCAAGTTGCAGTTTTATTATTTATGTATATAGCTTAGCTTGAAGCAAGGTCCATATTAATGCAGTTTGCCTTAATGATGGTTCAGTTGGTAAAGATGTCATCACCAAGTTGCACTTGTTTTGTTTTATTTTATTTTAATTTGGTGAATACTGTGTAATGCACCTGGGCTTTGAAGTCCTGGAAGTAATAGTATTATTACTGGAAGTTGCACTATTATTTATTGTATTGTTGTTATAAATTTAAATATTATGCAGTTTAACAATGGTAAAGTTGTTTAAAAAGTCACTTTAACGTGTCAGTGGACAGAGATTGTTAACATTAACAGAAAGTGTTGTTGGTTTACAAAAATATTTACTATTCCTTTTCTAAGACATGTTCAGTGCAATACAACTTTTGACAAGCACTTCTGGATATTTTGCTCTAAATGCCTCTTTGGATGGTTGAAAATATGTTGTTTATAAAATTTGTTCAATAAAAAGGCTGTATATTTTGACTGCACCTGTCATGCAATGCGATTTCTTCTCTTCATTAGTGCCACCCCTTTGAAAACTATCACTTTATGGGGCCATGCAAACCTATATTAATACTTGTGTCCACATTAAAATGTTTTTTTGTACAATGTACAATTCTCATGACAGTGGAATAGGTTATTCTTAGCCAGTAATTGCAGTGGAAAATGTGGTTAACATCCACCCATGCATGGGGAAAAAAATACTGGCCAATACCGTGAAACCGGCATAATTTTGAGAAATACTGTGATATAGAATTTTGGTCATACCGCCCAGCACTAATCTGCCCTAATGTTTAATTTGTTATGAGCATCATTTTCCTTCTCCATGGAGCAATTAACATTTTAATGAGCATTTTTTTGTTTGGAGGCAGTTCAACATAAAAATTTAAAACCTTAGTAAACCCTGTCCAATGTAGTAGGCATAATATAAGACCATGATAATGTGTGAAGTTTACAGCTGCAGTATTTTCAAAAATTGGTGTTCAATGTTTTGGGCTAAAAATGTACATGAACATACTATCGATAATACTTTGAGAGATGTGTTGTGAGTCTCCCACAATCAATCCACTGTTTGCATTTCTTATTTACACATCAAATCTTGTAGACATCAGGCATCATTTAATTGTCTTCCTTTTGTTTTGGAACTTGTAGAGCAATGATGGAGAAGAACGTCTTGCTGTGGTGCGGCTGCTGGCAAAACTATTTGGCTCCAAGGATTCTGAACTGGCAACTCACAACAGGCCTCTTTGGCAGTGCTTTCTTGGAAGGTATGCAGTGATAAAATATGCTGTGAAATGTTAATCGGAGCAGTTGGGAATAGTGGAATCTGTGTGCGATTTAAAACTGTTGCCAGTTAAAGAAATTCTCAAAAAGAGTAAAAACTTTTTCAAGTGGATCAGTTTTACGTGCCTTTCTACTGTACAGTATTATGTTGATGCATTTTTTTTCCATCACTCTTTTTCATTAGATTTAATGACATTCATGTTCCTGTTCGACTGGAGTGTGTTAAATTTGCCAGTCATTGCTTGATGAACCACCCTGATTTAGCGAAGGATCTAACAGGTAAGAATTCATGGAATTTTTTTTTTGTTTTTTTAAACAGTGCTATTTTACATCTTGATTTAACTAAAATGTACTTGATGGAATTTTAAGTCATTTCACAATAATGGGTTTTTAGCAAGCAAGCAAATTTTATTTATAGAGCACATTTAAAAAGATTGTTGCCCAAAATGCTGTACATATTAAAGGTAAAAGGCAAGGAAAAGTCATCAAAGTTACACACCATATGATCATTAACACAGGCACGTTAAGATAGACAAGCAAAGTTGTGAAAAACACATCTCTAGATAGACTTGAAAGGTAATGAAAAGGGTGAGTTTTGAGTCTGCATTTAAAAACGATAATGGAAGGGGCAACTGATATATTGAGGGGCAAGCTGTTCCAAAATCTTGGGCGGCTACTACAAAGTCACGATTCCCCTTGTGTTTTAATAAGAATTGAGACACATCTAATAACCGCTGACATGATGACCGTAAAGACCAGGGGCCTCATGTATAAATGGTGCGTACACACAAAAAAGTTGCGTAAGCCTGTTTCCATGCTTGCATCGTGATGTATAATACCTAAACTTGGCGTAAAGCCACGCACATTTTCACGCTAGCTAAATGCTTGGCGTACTCAAGTTCTCTGCTCGGTTTTGCAAACTGGCGACATACAGCGTCAAAGCAGTGATTTTGTTCCAGTGTGGTTTCCCTTTCTTTTTTAGATCCACATCCCTGATGCGGCTTCATCATATACACTGAAATTAACCACATATTGTTTTATTAGTTTAAGGCATCGGATTGTAATTAACCTGAAACAATATACTGGTCCATGGAATGGCCAAACTATTCCAAATACCATAGCTGCTTTAGTGTTCCTATATCTGTGTGCAATCTGATCGGAAAGAGAATTATCGGTATACAGCATCAAGCACACACTGCCTCAGCCATGCTGTTTGTTGAACTAGTCTCAAACGGCAAAAGCTTCAGAGCCTTTCCTGTAGGGACATCGCAGTTCAGAAACCGTTTCATCCCAAGAACTGTAAACGCATTCAATCAGTTCCTCAAGTGCTCCTTGTAGAACTGTTTGCACTTATTAGTACGGTTACCTCACTGTAAACTTGCGAGAGTTACAATATTGCACAACCTGCACCACTTTATTAAAGCACGTATTTACATATGATGATATTTTTAAGATGAATTGCAGCAAAATGTTTGTTACATTATACAGATAAAATGTTAATATCATTTAAATAATCTGTATTGTTAATAATTAAACGAGAGGACACGGTGTCACAGCACTAGCAAGGAGCTGGCGCCCATTCAGGGATTGTTTCTGCCTCGTGCTGTATTCTTGCTGGGGCTGGCGCGACCCTGGAAGGATAGAATAATTATACCACTATTTAAACCAACAAATAGTACGTTTTTCCTTGCCTCCACTTGGGGAAAACAGAAGAATTTCAGTGAATACCAAGTGCTTTTGCCATTGTCCTTTTCACAGAACGCAGAGCTTAAGGGCTATTTATATTGATTTGCATATTCAAAGAGGCTTAATTCTGGGAGGAGTTTGGGTGGGGAAGCAGGCACGTGCATTACTTTTCACATAGACCTGGATTTATGGAGTGGAAGAACATGGAAGTTGCCGTTCGCACAGATTTATGCATCTGGAATTTTTTGTGCATACGCACATTTCCGCTTTTGTCATTACGCCATGTTTTAGTGTGAATTCTACACACGGCATTATGCATGAGGCCCCTGGTGGTTGCTGCAGATACCATAAGGAGGACTGAATGATACCAATATACAAAGAATTGCAATAATCAAAACAGGAAGATACAAATGTATAAGTCCCTTTCTGATTTCAGAAATCACATCCAGATTGCAGCCTTTTAGAAAGCCATGCAATACATTTAGGCAGACCAGACAAGATTACATTTGATTTACCTTCATTCAACTTCAGAAAATTTGCCAAGCAGTCAAGAGATTTTCAAGGAGCAGGCATTAAGTTTCACAGTCAAATAAACTTGAATATGAGTGATTACATTCAACACAGACAGGCTGCTGTACCAAAAATGACATATGATGATAAAATATGTACAATTTCTTCTAAGCAAAGTGAAAGGAAATATTTTTGTTTGATTTGTCCTAAATGTTAATTAAAAAGAGAACATGCCCTAAAATAGAGCCCTGTGAAAGTCCCTATGAATTGATTTCCAGTATTGATAAAAAGTTTTGTGATTAAGGTAAGAGGTCCAGTGGTGTATCCCAGATGCCAACCCAATTTTTAAGGTGGGCAAGGGTATATTATGATTTATAAAAGGCAGCAGTTAAAACTAGCAGAATCTAGCACAATTGCCTGAATCAACTGCAAGTAGCAAGTCATTGGTAACCTACGAAAGAGCTTATTTAGTACTATGAAAAACTCTGAACCCTGACTATAATGATTCTAGAATAGCATCACCAAGGAAAGATGGCAGTTGTGAAAAAACAACCTTTTCAAGTACTTGAAAGAGAAATGAGAATTTAGAAACCAGACAGAAATTACTAAAGGAACACTGGTTGGTATGCCAGCACACATCTAAGAGGGCTTATAGTCAACAACAAAAAATGGCACTTACTAACATTGAGCTTTGCATCTTCCTTGAGTTTCACCGAACTTGCTCTTTCCATTTCACAACGTGACTACATCTTTTTTCCTGCCCAGAACATTGCCCCGTCTGCAGTCAACCGTCCACCCTGTTGGTTAGTGGTGCTATTAGCGTGGCTCATCAATCACTTCTGTGCAGTGCAGAGCATGTAAGTTAACATAATATTAATAGATACTGGCAAATTTATTGACAAAAAAATTTTTTTTTTCTATAACCGCACCAAATTTCAATCAAATTCGTTAGTGTTTTTGAGATTTTAGTGTATTTTGTTTTTTCTACTGGAGGGGGTTTGACCTCTAAGTAAGTATTCATGTATCGAAATGTCTGCCCTTAGCTGATACCTACTGCCCGAGATGTGCCATCCTGCCAAATTTCAGCTTTTTACTTAAATGGGAAATAGTATTTTTGTTGATGAGTTAATGAATTTAGTCACTTTTGCATTATAGATAAAGATACAGTGTCCTCCATAATTTCTGGGACAAATACAGTAGTCCATAGGTAGAAGCAAGCCTAGGTATCTTACGGCTGCATTAAGGAAGCAATGAAACACACTTGAGTAATCACAAACACCTGTGATGCCAATTGTCCCAAACATTATGGTGCCCTGAAATGGGGGGACCATGTAGAAAGTGTTGTCATTTCTACTTGATGTGACTAAAATTTATGCTGATACCCTTAAATTAAAATCGGCAACGTGCAAGTTAATTATGTCTGAATTGTTTGATTTGTAATTTTAAACTATGGAGCAAAGGGTTAATTCAGTGGAAAAAAAAATGTGTGTGTGTATATGTATATATAGATAGATATTGGTATATAGATCTATATAATTAAAGTGATGTATTTTACAATTTTTTTGTTTTATAAAGTTTTAAAGTGTTGTAAATATAAGCGTAGGTTGCAATTCGGTTTCAGCCCCACTATGTGCATGTCCCTCAGTGTGTACTCAAGACTGCCCTCCACATCAAAAAAACATTTTTTTTGTTTGTTTATGAAAACTTAATGAAGTGGCAAAACCAAGCACATAGAACTGTTTTCTGCATTTCTGTGTGGATACATTTTTGTGTCCTTTTGGTAAAAGTCTTGATTGTGGTTAATTGAATTCATGTATTTAGTGGTTTTAATTGATTTTAGGCACAACCCAATAGCGTACCTCACACTGGTGGATTAATGAAGTTAGTTATGATATGAGCAATAAAGGGGAGTATGTTAGTGTTAGGGGGTTGGACAGCTATTTTTTGTTATGGTCAGAAATAAGCAATCATTTGTCAGAGAGGTATACATGAGAAAGAAAGAGGACAGTGTGGGCAGCGTCAGTCCTGTTGACTAATTAAAGAAAGCATGAATGAAGACTGTTGCGAAGGCCAGGATTGAGTCTGCTGAGTAGGGGAGCAGACAAAATAGAGAGAGGCCTGAGGAGCTTGTTAAAGACCGGAGGATCCAAGGTATGGCTACATCTGGGTGTCAGGCAAGGCCCCCAGAGGAATTGCATTTACTGACTGAGGTGATAGTTCAGGTTTTCAGTCACTACCTGAGTTGGCAGACCGGGATGCTTCCTGCTTGGGATTCCGGATGTCCTAATGTGCATGGAATAGAGAGAACAAAAACAGCATACCTCTTGTGTAACTTGGTGAGATTTGAAACGTATTTATTGAGTTTATTTATGGAGTACCCAAGCACACTGTTTATTTAAAGAGCACAGTTTTATCAACTTATTTATTGAATGCACTGCCACACTTTTTTTTTTTTATATATATATATATAATTATTTAATAAACTTTCACGCACTTTTGACCTAAAAGTATTTCCTTTCTTCTCGCTTGCCCTGGTCTGTCCCAGAACAGAGGATGGTGTCCATGACTGTGGTTAAAGCAGTGCAAGTACATTAAAAAAGCAGCAGAAAAACAATCCCTGGTAAAATACAGCTTATATTGTCTTTAATCATCATTCATGCCGTGCTGTACTAGAATTAATTTGGTAACTTTTGTTAGAATTTCAAATAGGCTAACATGAAATTGTAGTTTTTGGCACTTGGTAACTACAGTATTGCATGTCTAAAGAAGACTTTATCTGTAAATTTTATCAGAACATTTTACATTCTAGTTATAAGCCATTTTTCTGTGCAATAAATGCACTGAAGTAATCCCACAAATTTTAACTACCTCCAAAAAAATCTCTAATGGTTGTCAATTCTGCCAAACACACATGCACGTACAGTTCTGTATAGTGTGTTCTAGTGCTGGGCGGTATACCGGTTCATACCAAAACGTTTATTTTTTTTATGATATGGTTTTTTCTTATACCGCAACACCGGTTTAAATTGCCTAAACGACGTTCGGAACGTGGCGCAGTGGGAAACTGTTCAGGTGGGGACCTTTTTCACTGCTACACCGCTAAACACAGATTTGTTGCACTAGGGCTCTTTTTTCACTGCTACACCACCAAATAGTGGGCGGTAGCATAGGTATGCCGCGCGGTGAAAATGGACAGAGAGCATTCCGAAACTGAAGCTGACGATAAAGTTAAACATAATGACACAGAAGATGTTTTGCCGAAAAAAAAGGAATCACGTCCGTTTCCTGGAGATACTTTGGTTTTAAAAGGTCAGATGTGTAAATACTGTTTCTATACTACTGGATAATACTGCAAGCCAAGTTGTACTTGTTTTTGTACTTGCTAGTGTATGTTTTGCTTGTATTGATCCTGCGATGTGCTGGCGACTCGTTCAGAGATGGGCGCAACTCTGAATGGATGGCATAATTAAACATGTATAACGAAGATATTTTTAAAGTTCTGAACACTCCGTCAGCTAAGTTAATTAGTTTTAATTTCACAAAGACGTTTATCTGTGCGGTGATTGCTGCAGGCGCCTGCTGTTAGTGCAGAGGAAGTCAGTTTAAGAAGCGTAGTGATTAACGACTGGGTCGGGGAACACTTAACACAAAGTATTTGATGTGCTGCATTAACTTGTGATGGGGTTTGAGAAAATCTAGTAAATTTAAACCTTGATTTTAGGATGAAGTTTAGTTTACAACATTTTACTTTAATTATAAAATAAACTATGAGAATAAAGTGGAAATGTCGAATTTATTCTCGACATATAGTTTGGTTTTTTTTTTCCCGTGTCCATATTTTTGTTTCTTCACAGTGGCCCTAATGCGCTTCCATAGGGCTATACCACAAACAGCATTATAAATGCAAGTTGCAGTTTTTATTATTTATGTATATAGCTTAGCTTGAAGCAAGGTCCATATTAATGCAGTTTGCCTAAATGATGGTACAGTTGGTAAGATGTCATCACCAAGTTGCACTTGTTTTATTTTATTTTAATTTGGTGAATACTGTGTAATGCACCTGGGCTTGAAGCCTTGAAGTAATGGTGCAGCTATCAGTAATACTATTATGTATTTTATTGTTATTTATTAGTTTAAATATTATGCATTTTAATGATGGTAAAATTGTTTAAAAAGTCACTTAAATGTGTCAGTGGACAGAGATTGTTAACATTAACAGAAAGTGTAGTTGGTTTACAAAAAATATTTACTATTTATTCCTTTTCTAAGACGTGTTCAGTGCAATCCAGCTTTTGACAAACACCTCTGGATATTTTACTAAGTCTAAATGCCTCTTTGGATGGTTGAAAATATGCTGTCAAAATCATAGTTTAAGCTTTTGCAAAATTTGTTCAATTAAAGGTTCTATATTTTGACTGCATCTGTCATGCAATGTGATTCCTTCTCTTTAGTGCCACCCCCTTGAAAACTATCACTATATGGGGCCATGCAAACCTGGATTAATACTTGTGTGCACATTAAAATGTCTTTTTGTACGATGTACAATTCTCATAACAGTCTAATAGGTTATTCTTAGCCAGTCTACTACAGTAATTGCAGTTGAAAATGTGGTTAATATCCATTCATGCATGGGGAAAAAAATACCATCTAATACCGTGAAACCGGCAGAATTTAGAAAAATACCGTGATATAGAATTTTGGTCATACCGCCCACCTCTAGTGTGTTCTAAAATAACAACATTGTCATTTTGCAATATTACAAATTTAGGGATCACAGGATGGAAACAACTAAAGGTTAAATAGCATTAAATATATTATGTTTTTTAAGCCATATATCAGGTACTTTGAACTAAGACTTGTCTTTGTTGTTCTTCTGTTGGCAGAATTACCACATTTACATTTTATGCTTTATTTTATATTTAAACTCTGTAATTTTCTCACATAACATTTTTTGAATTGAAGGGCATTGTTCATTTAAAATTGGTAAATACAGCTTGCATGTAAATATGATATGCATGTATTACGAGGATTATTTTGTTTGACTTATTCTACTAACATTAAGAGAAGGGAAAAAACAGTCCTAACACAGAACAATTTAAGGCATCATCGACATAGACTCCAGAGAAGAGGAATGAAGGGTGGATTGTCGTCCAACATGTATAAAAACCAAGAAAGGTACAAACTAGTCAGAAAAAAAACATGGTCCATCAGTTTTTCTGATTTATCTGGACATATTTAGTACAATACACCTTGGAAAAAGGTGGGACGGTATGGAAAATGTGAAAAACAAAGCAGTGATTAGTAAATTATCTTTGACCTGAAATCAACATAACTGCTCATGATTTGAGGTTACAACTAATAATATTTGTTTGCAAAAATAAACAATTATTTTGATTCTGATACTTGCATACATACTCAAAGCAGTATGGACAGTAAAGAATTTACCACTTTGCAACATTGTCTTTCCTTTTCACTTAATAAATGTTTAGGTACTGAAGTGACCAAGTTATATAACAGAATAAGTTATTTTAATTTGTTTCAGGGAAAATTGTGTCCTATACTTTTTGAAAACAAGTCTTAAGTTGTGCAACATTTTTCATTTCAAAATGCACCACACATTCTCTGTTGGGGACAGGTCAGGTCTACAGGCAGGTCAGTCAAAAACCCATGCTGTTTCTATTCAGTCATGCCTTTATAATGCACACAGAATGTGGCTTTACATTGTCTTGCTGAAATATGCATGTGCATTCATGGGAGAAATGTTGTCTTGAAGGCAGCATGTGTTGTTCCAAGATCTGTATGTATGTTTGGGCACTAGTGCTGCCTTCA
>NC_041398.2:113306447-113309034 GCF_900747795.2 Erpetoichthys calabaricus
CATATAAATGTTGAAATCTGCGCTACAGTAAAAAGCGTTAAATATCTATTCAAATACGTTTACAAGGGACACGATTGTGCTAATGTCTCCATATCTGAAACGAATGCTCACGATGAAACTCGAATGTATGTTGATTCATGATCTGTCAGTGCTCCGGAGGCCATTTGGAGAATATTTTGCTTTCCTATGCACCATCAGAGCCACACAATATGTCGCTTGCCAGTTCATTTGGAGCACGAACAAACTGTCTGTTTTCATGCAGGTAATGAGCTACAAGCGGCAAAGAGAGCAGCCGCAAAAGATACTAAACTAACCGCGTGGTTTAAACTCAATCAAAATGATCCCATGGCTCACCGTTGGAAGTATTGGGAAATTCCTCTTCAATATGTTTGGATTGACAATGGCACATTCTGGAGAAAACGACATCACCACGGTGATAATGTCATAGGCCGAATGTACACTGTCAGTATTAAGGAACCTGAAAGGTTTTACCTTCGATTACTTCTTCAACATGAAACAGGAGCTACATCATTTCACAACATTAAAACTGTACGAGATGGCTGCACCATCAAACTCTGTAAGACATTCCAACAGGCGGTAAATGACAAAGGATATTTATTAGATGATACAATTTGGCAAAGAACTCTACACGATGCCATATCCTATTCAATGCCAAGTCAAGTTCGACAACTATTTGCTTATATCTGTGCCTTCTCCTCCCCTTCAGATCCTTTCACCCTCTGGAATACAAACAAAGTGGGAATGATTGAGGACATATGCCACAAGCTTCATGGGACAAATGATTCCTGCATCGACTGTGAAGCCTATGCACTAAACGACATTCGCTTAGCTCTTATGCTCCTTGGGTATACATTGGATAACTTTCATTTACCAAATGTTCCTGATTCCTTACCGGATCTACATTCCACAACAATTGATCTCCAACAGGAAGAACGGATTGCACAAACTATGCTTTCCTCTTTAAATGACTTACAATCTGCTGCTTTTCACAAAATTATTCATGCCACGGAAGACACCAGCCCTATACCCAAATGCTTCTTTCTTGATGGCCCTGGAGGAAGCGGAAAAACATACCTTTATGAAACACTTATACATTTCTTTGCTGCAAAATAACAGTTGATTATCGCATCTGCTACAACCGGAGTGGCAGCTAATTTGTTAATAAATGGTCGTACATGTCAATCCTTATTCAAAATACCGGTCCCAATCACATAGACATCGGTATCTACTATGAACATTCACAGTAGCAATGCCCGTGACATCCGTCTTGCGAAACTGTTAATTATTGATGAATGTACAATGGCATCCAGTCACTTACTCAACACCATTGAGAAACTTCTACAAACGTTGATGAATAATAATATTCCCTTTGGAGGAAAAGTACTTTTATTAGGAGGTGATTTTAGACGATGCTTGGCTATTGTTCCACATGCCATGCGCTCAGCTATTGTTCAGTCCACCTTAAAATACGCAGACAATTGGCATTGCTTTCAGACAATAAAGTTAGTACAAAACATGCGATGTCCAGATCCAGAATATAACAATTAGCTATTACAACTTGGAAATGGTACACTCACCAATACAGATGGACTTCACCCAGATATTATTACAATTCCCCAATCCTTTATCTGCGACGACTTAGTTACAGACATATTTGGAACAGCAATCTCATTAGACCAAATACCCCTTTTAACACAACGCACTATATTATGTCCAAAAAATATTAATGTTGATCACATTAATAACCAGGTCATTTCATTACTTCCTGGAGAGGCACGGCTCTTTCTAAGCTCTGACAAAGTTGACTCTGATGACGACAATGAACATCTGAATTTCCCCTTAGAATTTTTGAACACTATTAACCCAGCCGGATTACCACAACACAATCTTAGCCTTAAAAACGGAACAATAATCATGCTATTAAGAAACCTTAACACTAAACAGGGTTTATGCAATGGCACACGTTTAGTCGTCAACACCATGACACACAATGTTATTCAAGCAACAGTTCTTAACGGATCACATGCTAACAATACTGTTCTCATTCCTAGAATTGACCTTACGAGTTCTGACCTAGAATTACCTTTTACATTGAAACGCCGACAGTTCCCCATTAAACCTGCATTTGCCATGACCATCAACAAATCACAAGGTCAAACCATGGACAAGGTTGGCATCTACCTCTCTGAACCCGTTTTTGGACATGCACAACTTTATGTTGCCTTCTCACATGTTCGACGTTCATCTGACGTTAAAGTTATAAATGCTCCATGCCAAGGAAGACTCATTCAAGGACGGGACACCATCTTTACTACTAATGTTGTGTACAAAGAAATATTCCAATAAACCATTACTCTGTGCCAAACACTGTATTGTTTGCTTTCTATATGCATCATCCACACCTGCACACTATTCTATATCTCATTCATACATCTCACTCTTTGTCATGCCCCAACGCCAGGGGTTGGCGAGCGAAGCGAGCAGGGGGCGGAGCCCCCTAGTGTATGTATATATATATATATATATATATATATATATATATATATATGTGTATATATATGTATGT
>NC_041398.2:113316734-113357520 GCF_900747795.2 Erpetoichthys calabaricus
AACTGCTGGTACAATTTCTGTGCTTTCTCACGGATGATGTTACCATCCAAGGGAATGTTCTTCCTGCAGTCGGTGATCTACAGTACCAAGGCAGATTCCATCCTGACAATATTTTTATTCCTTAACGGTCGTTACCTATTTGGCGCTATCACAGAAACTTACAGATATGGTACTCCAGATCGTTGCTTCGTTCTTTATGTAGCATACGGTGCTTTCATTAATGCCATAGTGGCGTGCTACTGCAGCATAACTTTTTAGTTCCTGGAGCAAATCCAGTAGTTCATACCTTCTCCTGGAGCGTTTTAAACTTCTTTTGGCGCTTAGGCTCATTTCCAGAAGCCTTAAAAAGTGCAGGGCGATTCAACACACATCGTGTGCGTTTAAAAATAACAAAACAATAACAAAATGGAAAACACGAGAACACTCAGATGGAGACGCGTCACTAAGCAGCAGTCAATCATCAGCAAGAAGAAATGAATAACGCTCTTGGATTGGCTACTTTCACCATCCCAAACCGCGGTGGTAAACCCAGTCACCTGGAGATGCGTCACATGGCAGTAATCAATCCGCAGCAAGGAGAAATGAATAATGCTCTCAGATTGGCTACTTTCACCATCCCAAACTGCGGTGGTAAACCCACTCACCTGGAGACACGTCACATGGCAGCAATCAATCAGCAGCAAGGAGAAATGCATAACGCTCTTGGATTGGCTACTTTCACCATCCCAAACCGCATTTCCCTCAGCAGTTGCTTCTTGTTCTCTCTACAGCACAGTATTGCCATGAAAAAAGCCATAAAAAATTGCAGAGGATATCTGTGCTTTCCGCTAACAATTAAGTTATTTTCTAAGAAAAAATCCGCGAACGACTGAGTCCATGAACCCTGAACCACGACTTTGCGGGGGTCTACTGTACTTTTATTGTTTGAAATGTTTTCAATTAAGAATTTATTTTTTTATTTATTTTTTTTTTTACACATTTTTAATTATACATCCAGCGATTTTTCAGTTCTAGTCAAGCATGGATTTGTCAGTACTTGCATCAAGAGACACAACAGTTTGATTAATAGTTTAAAAATTAAGGAAATGGCTGAAGAAGATTTGAAGACAACACAAACAGCTAAAACCACAAAAAAACAGGTGTTCTTTTATGTGATGTAGTCTAAAATGAATTTTTCAGTAAAGATGTTTTTAACTAGTCAAGTATCACGGCCTAAAATAATTAGCTAATAATTTAAACAGATATGCTTTTTAAAATAATAGTAATCGTGAAATTTTAAATATATAAGTGAAAATAAAAATGGAAATTAAATTTTAAATATGCAAGGAAATGTGAAGCTTTATTACGATGTTATGAGTTATTAAACTTAACAAAATGAGAAATATTACACCACCCCAGAATGGAATGTCCTTTTTAGGACAAAAAGAAACAATGGGAAGAAATCTAACACGTTTTACACGTAAGTATTTACACATAAGTATAAGTTCTTGAGCACTTTTGTTAGAACCAACTGAATATAAACCCAGTACGATTTTAAAATTAGTCAGACATCTTGAAAGTAGAAAGTAAGGTTTGAATTTGTTATTGTTGCTAAATTATTTTAAGTCAGTTTTCTGTATTTAACTGCATTACAGAAGCTATTAGTTATATAAGCAACAAGCTAAAAAATGGTATTAAGCATCATCTGCACTTAATCTTTTTTTATTGTACAGTATTCTATTTTGTGCTTTAACCCAAAACCCAGTTCTGTGATGAATATAATGTACTATATGTTCAAACTGTTCCCTATTAACATTAAAGGAGCTGACCCATTGCTTATTTATGTAAAGTCATTGTCAGTTAGTCTTTATTTTAACTTTTCACATGGTTGAATATACAAAATTCCATATTGTTGCTGTGTTTCTAATTAATAGACATATTGAAGTTTATTCAGTAGCTGAATACAAATTTTTCATGTCATTTAACAGAAATATGTTTATATTCCACAAAAGTGGTCATACAATATTTAGTGAATATTTTTACTACAATTGTTGTTGTTTTTTATTTATTAGAAAGTTACCATTTTATCATTATTTGAATTTTTATATTACTCTCCATTTTTTATTTGTTCCTTTTTGTTAGAGTTTCTTAAGGTTAGATCTCATGATCCTGAAGAAGCTATTCGGCATGATGTTATTGTTACAATAATAACTGCTGGCAAAAAAGATCTTTCACTTGTCAATGATCAGTTGCTTGGATTTGTGAGGGAAAGGACATTAGACAAAAGAGTAAGTGTGTTTAATATCTTTATTTTGATGCCTTCTTTGCCACATGTAACTGTTTTTTTTTCTTTATTCAGTAAAAGTATATCACTTTAACTTCTGTTTAAAAGCCATAAACTAAAATGGCAAGAAGTAACCTAATGTAAAGTTCATTCACTGAACAAATTATTAGAAACATCTGTACATCTGCTTTTCAATGGAATTGTCAAAACTGTGAATCATGCATGTACAGGTCAGGAGCCTCAATTAATAATCGCATCAAGCACCAAAATTGGGAAAAATGTGATCTCTGTGATTTCGACCATGATTGCAGGTGCCACACAGGCTAGTTTATTTCTGTAACTGCTGATATCCTGGGATTTTAATGCACAACCGTTTCTAGAATTTACTCAGAATGATGCAGAGAACAAAAAACCTATCTAGCGAGTGACAGTTATGTGGACAGAAGTGTCCTCTTGATGAACAAGGTCAGAGGAGAATTGCTGGACTGTTTCATACTGATACAAATGCTGATGTAACTCCAATAAACACTTTTTACCACTGTGGTGATCAGAAAAGCACCTCAGAATGCACAGCACATTGGACATTGAGGTAAATCACAGATGGGCTACAACATCAGAAGGCCACATTAGGTTCCACTTCTGTCAACAAAGGATGCAGTGGGCACAGGCTCTCCAAAGCTGTACAGGTGAAGTGTGGAAAACATGTAGGCTGGTCTGATCAGTCTCAATGTCTGCTGAGGCACGCTGATGGTTTGGTGCCAGCAGCATGAATCCACGCACCCGATCTCACTTGTGTCGACAGTCTAGGCTGGAGGTGGTGGTGTAAAGATGAGGAGAATGTTTTGTTGGCGCATGTTGGGTGGCCCATTTATACCAATCAATCACTGCTTGAATGTCATAATATATCTGAGTATTTATGCTGACCATGCGCATACCTTCATTGCCACAATTTACTCATCTACTAATGGCTTCTTCCAGCTTCATGATGCATCAAGTCGTAAAGCAAAGGTAGTCTCAGACATGTTTCATTAACATGATGGTGAGTTTAGTGTTATTTAGTGGCTTTCCCAGTCACTGGATCTGACTCCATTAGAATACCTTTGGGTTATAGTAGAAGGGGGATTTGTAATTGAATATTTATTGTAGGAATGTGCAACCTACAAATCTACAAAAATGTGGTGCAGTCATGTCAACATGGACCAGATACTCAGTGGTATGTTTCCAACATCTTGTGGTATCCATGCCACACATAATTGAGGCTGCTTTAAGAACCAAAGGAGCTCCTACCCCGTATTAGTATGGTGTACTTAATAATTTGATCAGAGTCTATAAATGTTTTATCACACACAAAAGTTAACACGAAGAGAAAAATCCTCAACTCCATAATAAAGAGCTCAGCATCCTAAGTGTCTTTTGTGAGAATATGCATGGTTTTTCTCCTCATGCTTTGCATTATCTTCTCAGCTTTCTTGTAGCAGAAGGGTTTATGCTCTCACCAAGAGCTTTTTGCTTCTGACACCCATTCATGTAAACCATATTATCTGCTTCTGGATCAAACATTACTCTTTCTGTTTAGTTTGTCTGTCTGTTGGCTATTGTATGAAACTTGTAGTTGACACTAATTACATCATATTATCTTGAAAGTGGTAGTCCACCTGTTGGTGACTGGCCATGTGATGGTTATTAGGGTTAATGTTAATCTTAATTCTCCTGGTCTAATCTATACACACAAGCCTTTTCAGTGATGTTTGTACTTGCGCACTTGATTCAAAGCCTTAATGTAAAAATGGTAAAGAATGTGTATGAAATTTGTACAGTCATAGTTGTACTTTTAAATGTGCACCTGTAAAATGTGCAAGATTTCTACTATCATTTATTAAAGAAATTGTCATATTTTATGCTGCTGTACATAACATAAATATGGGTTTCAGTTATTGATAAATTAACCATCAATAATTGCATCTACTTGAAATTTTTACGTACAATATTGAAAATAGCTACTCTGTTCTTTTTTTGGAACTTACCAAAGCCAGGTGGCTTAAACTTCCACTGTACTTTTTTTTTTTTTTCTTTTTTTTTCTACCACACTCTAATCGGATTTATTTCGGTTTATAGTGGCGTGTTCGGAAGGAAGCAATGATGGGCTTAGCGCAACTTTATAAGAAGTACTGTCTTCATCATGAGGCTGGGAAAGATGCTGCCCAGAAAGTGAGCTGGATTAAAGACAAACTGCTGCACATCTATTATCAAAACAGCATTGATGACAAGTAAGCCAGCACCATCACAGCCCATCATTATATTTCTTAATTTCGAACATTTGTCTTTACATTGTCACAACGGTTTATAATTAACTTATTTTGTATCTGACAAAAAAAGTTATTTATTACAACCATGTGTATATTTTACTAGATGGATTATACAGAAAATGATCAAATTAATGACGAGTTTTTTTTCATAATTCTTAACTGCTTTTCCATTATGTAATTTTGTTTCTCATATGGTGTACAAAAAATAAGAGTACCTTTCTGGATAGCAATAGAATCACTTTAAAGAGATGTCCATTCTTGAAGTACACATGTTTCTGCTGAGAAATTTAGACTTCATGATATGTATCTTGCTATTACTGCTTCATTGTAAAGATCTAAGTTAAGACTGGCTAGAATATTATGCAATGTGGCAATGAAAATCTGATTTTATTTTTTGAGCAGCTCACATTGCCTGCTTAAAATAAAACACAGATCTTTCAGTATAGGAGGGGGAAAGTACCTTCCTTAGGATAAAACCACATTGTAATACATTATATACAGTGAGCCAGTAAACAGCTCTGGAAAAACAATTTTCTGGTTAGAGGGCAAAATGGCAAAAAATATAATTTGGTTGCAAAAGTTACTTTTTGTCTTTATGACTTCCTCTTATCCTGTCTTCATCTACACAGTTCCTCTTATCTCACTGGCCTTAGACTACCATTATTTTGCCTTCAGTCCTTTATATGTCTAGGTGACTGACACTTGCTTGTTCACCAGTCAGAGGTCCATGTGTAGGGACAGAATTTTGCTTTTTCTTTGAAAGATTAAGAATTCACTGTCAAGGTAACATGTTTAGACTTTGCTTGCTGCAAACTACAGTATTTCCTTATGGATTGAATCATTACAATTCAGAACTGATTCCCACTTTAGCTGTTGCTGAATGTGTAGTGTAGTACCCTACAGCAGAAGTCCATTTATTTTAAAGTGTACACCTCAGCAGATGATGGCTGTGAAACTGCCTTTTCATCTAGGGATTTCCTCCCTATTTCCTGAATAGGGCATTTGGTTGGGTATCCTCATAGTTTTCTTATCCATGAAGTAATGTACATTAATCCTCACTTCATTTTATGGTTAGTATGTTACTCTGCATTTGTGTTCGACCTTAGCTCAGTCATCTTAAACATTTAGATTGTATTATTCTGGTTATAACCCATTCCATTATGTTAGCTAACAAATGCTCATTTTGGGCTGAATACTGGTGGGTTTTTTTTGTTTTTTTTAAATTATTGCTTCTGTCAGTTACTGTGGTGTCCTCCATCCATGAAAAAAAGTGGCAGCCTTACAACAACTCCATGCCAGTAATGACATTAAATAGACAAAACTGCTCAATGGTAAAATGCTAAGGGGTACTTACAGCAAAACAACAATACGTTTAATTCATGTTGCTTAATAGGGAAAAAATATTTAATTCATTTATTATTTGGTTCAAATGCTGTGAATATAGAATTACATTTTTAAAACAAGTGGTCACTTGAAAATAATACACAGATAAGCCAAAACAATGTGATCACCTGCCTAATATGCTGTTGCTCCCCTGTGTGCTGCCAGAACAGCTTTGACCCAAAGGAGCATAATCTGAAAGACCTCTGATGGTTCCCATAAATTGTAAGGTGGAATTGACCTCTCGCATTGATGAGTCTTGGCATCCCAACATCCTGTTGGTGGTAGATGGTTTTTCCCTCTTCAAACCACTGTCCGTAGGTCTTATCAAAGTCTTTACACCTTCCCTTACCTTCTGTATATCATCATGTCATCTACAAGTTACCTAATGTCAGCTTACCATCTAATGTACTTCTGAATTCTTCATGTCATTCATTTCATGTGGGATTGGTTATAATGTTTTGGCTCATTAACGTATGTGGCTAACCTGTTTTTCTTTGTAAATAATTATTATACTGTGTGTTTTCATAGTGTCCTTTAATTCCTTGCTTTCCATTAAGCATTTTTGAAGCTGCTCAGTTGTCAATAATATTATATAAAATAAATTCAAAGAACATTATACTTTGATTACTTTCACAGCTGAGATTTTAGCACTTACATAGCTAGTAGATACAAGTTGCTTTTTCATTTTTATATCTAAGAAGGGAAGAAAATATATTTTTAAACACTTTTACTAAATCTTGTTTTTCACACATTCCTTTCTGGAATAGGTTGCTAGTGGAGAAGATCTTTGCTCAATATATGGTGCCTCATAATCTAGAAACCCAGGAAAAAATGAAGTGTCTGTATTACTTGTATGCCAGCCTGGATCCTAATGCAGTGAAGTAAGAATTTGTTTTATCATTATTTATACTTTTGTTATGAGTACTGGAAAGTATCTTGGTGGTAGATATTTTTAAGTAATTGCTAGACATGTTTATTGTAAGATATTTTTTTGTATTCTTCAGAGCTCTAAATGAAATGTGGAAGTGCCAGAACATGTTAAGAAGTCATGTACGAGAGCTTCTGGACTTACATAAACAACCCACGGTAAGCATGCTTTAATTTTCGATCTGAATAGTATGGATGTCACAAGAACCGATTTATTTTTTTTCCAGTACCAACTCAGTATTACAATACCAAAAATTAACATTACTCGATTTTTTTTACAGCATTGGTACCACAATGATAAATGACTGTGTAGACTTATTACTTTGGAAGGCACAATAATACTTGATAAAAATGTGAGTAAAAACTATACATGAAAATGCCTATCAGTGCTCCTGCAGCACCTTAACACATCTTCAAAAGAAAAAAGGCATAAGTCGTGTTTAGAAATGAACATTTCAGTGCATGATTACTGTAATTATGCTTATCTTTTAAAAAGAAAAAAAAGGCATACCACCCATTATGGAGTTAGCTCAGAAATAGATTTGTGTGTGCTGTAAGAGCACATGATGTCACAGATTAGGTGCAAGTTGTAATTGTGTAACTTGATGCTTCAAAGCATATCTCATTAGTACTACACTATGTACTGTGTTAACAGAACAGCATCACATCATCACAGATATGCATATTTATAGGAATACTGGCGAAAGAGCATACTTTTTTTTTTTTTTTTTGGTTGGAGGTAGGGCATCACTCCTGAAAGATGATGTGAAGGCACAGCCAGAGTATCATATGTGGTACATTGGCGAATGTAATACGGTCTCTTGGATACAATTGATTATAACCAACACCAGTACAGTAAATGTTCTAATTCTGGATTTCTCCACTAGCTAAGCAGTAACAAAAGTCTGATTACTCATGTTGGTCTGAAATCAGAACAAACTGTGTACTTGGAAGATTTCTTGAATAATGGATTAATGCAAAACTGACCCTCCACAAAAATATTTTAAAAACTCTACTTAATGTGAAATAATCATGGAATAAATTTATTTGCATGTTCCTTGTGTCAGTGCATGTCAACATCCATTAAAAATTGGTTTTGACTTGTATTTGTTTAATTTCTGTGTGAATACCTATATTTCCTGAGTGAAGGACACCGGCCAAATGACAGTGTATTTAAGTCGTTAATCTTTTGGCAAGCTGATGACCCAATTCTTCTCTTTAATTAGTTGCTTTCAGATTTTTCTGGGAATGCAGCTTTCTGCGCCCCGGACCCTCCTACATTTATTTGCACCGAATTAGTATTGTTTTAGGTTTTTTTATCTAAAGTGAATGGGCAATCGTCAACGCACTACTTTATGTTCATGTCAATGTTTCACAGTTCACACCTGCCATTAATGTATCTCCAGATGAGCGAGTGTGACTTTAGGAAGAAGGCATCTTCAAGTGAAACACCCTTTCCTATATTGTTCACTTGAAGGAAAAAAAGATAAAGGAGCTCGGACCAGACCAACCTGACTTAAGAATTCAGCAGCAGGCCAAATGATCAAGGATGAACGTGCACATGGACTTTTTCCCCACACAAGCTCCGCAGGTGGTTGAGACCTGTCTGAGAAGGATAGGTCTCCTTGGAGAAGCTGGCATAAAAGCAGTTTTGCGATAGTCATGTTAGAGCATTTTGGACGTGTCTCCTGGCTGGTACACTCCATCTGCCCTGGGTGTGTGGTTACCAGCGAGCCTCACAAGGCAGTGGGCATGCAAGTTGCCTCTGAGGCAGAGTGGGGTGGGCAGGGGACAAAGCAGCTTGAGGTGCTACCAAAGTGCTCACTAAGTTCCATGCCTGTGAACAATGATCTCTGAGCTCCTTTTTACCAGTTTCTCCATTAGTCCCACACCTTCATGCAGCTTAGCAAGTGTATGAGATATACTGTATATGTATTTCTGGTTAATAAGATATTGGTGTGCCTTGGGATGTTATTAGGTCACAAAAAGTGTGCCTCTACAGAAAAAGTTATTGGAAGATGACTGAGGAAGGGTGAAGACATTATGGTTTGGTTTTGGCAGAATGGAGAACAAGGCAATTTAGAAATGGGTGTAGTTTAAAATTTGGGTGGCAGGTACACCTGTTAGAGGTATGGGTAGAATAGTGACTGTTAATATCATGGACTGACATTTTGAAGCACAGTAGAAATGGGAAAGCTGGCATCAGATTGGGCAGCATGGTGGAAAGAGTATAATAGATTTTATTCTGGATTTGTCCAATGGGTCTGGCACTGGACAGGCCAAGATGTGCATTGACACTATGATGAGGATCATAACAGCATGTTGAATGACCAGGTAGATATGAGAGGCACTATATAATGCATAGGTATGAAAGGCACTATATAATAAGTGCTGCTTCATTTCTTCCAACCAACCTCTAAGTTGAGTATTAGTGTACTATGCTGGTAAAAATATAGTAAAATGTACCTCAGATTAAAAAACAAAACAAGCAGAGAAACACTTTATTAAGGCACATTGTACTAAAGCCAACCAGATATTGAGTGTATTGTACTTCCAGCCATTGGCTGAAAACTCTCTCAGAGCTCAGTGGATGATGCTTTGTCATCTTAGAAGATGCATGTCCTGCCAGGAGAGACATGCTGAAAGCAAGACTATACATTATCACATTGTCTAATGATAATCATTGACTTTGCTTTCAGTGGGGAAAAGTATAGTTTAAAAAAAAAAAAAAAAGTTTTTTTTAAAATGGTACATCTCATTGTTAGAACCATGCAAGGTTCTGTTTGTAGTAATATGAAAGATAGATGCATTATTGCGGTATTAATCAATCTACTGGTTAATGGTCCATTAGTCATCCTGTGCTCACCACTTTGTGCACATGTATGCATTACCAGGTGTAATGAGTAATTTTTGTACCCCACAGTCCACATAGGAAAACTCTCTGTACACTGCAAGATTATCTTGAATAAGGAAAATGCCTCCTTCTGACACTCTAGGTTGAAATTTGCATTTAACTGTGTTAGGCTTGCCAAAATGTTTCTCCTTATACTGTCAATTAATGCATGAAAAAGTAGAAATAATATTTACTTGTAATTGCCCAGTCCTTCAGTGAGGTGTTACCCACCCCACCCCCATTGATGTCCATATGTGCTTGTGATACTGTATATGCATAGTACATACAATGGGTATAGAAAAGAATCACCCCTTTTGAAATTTTTTTTTTGTTGTTGTTGCTTTATAACCTTAAATGAAAACACACTAACCAATATTTTTTCCAGCTTTACTTACTCAATGCAATCTATAACATCCAAGTGAAAAATTTCACAGCTACAGTTCAGAAGAATCTTAAAAAATAAAAAACAAGAAATACTGAAATGAATAAAGGATCACCCCCTCCTAAACAATATTTGTATACTCAATCAGGTGTAAGTAACCTTAATTTCCATTTCAGTTGTAATCAGTGTGATTAGTGAAGCAACTGACTATGCGTGGCAAGCCACTTTCAAAAGATCTCGGGAAAAGAGTTGTGGACAGACATAAGGCAGGAGATGGATACAAAAAAATCTCAAAGGCTTTATCAATCTAACAGAACACAATAAAGTCCATAATAAAGAAGTGGCAAGTGTTTGGTACTACTTGGACCCTCCCTGGATCCAACCATCCCTCTAAACTGGATGTCAGAGCAAGGAGGAAACTGGTAAGCGAGGCTACCAAGGGGCCAATGGCCACTTTGAAGGAGTTACAGGATATTATGGCAAAGAGTGGTCATTGTGTACATGTGACAACAATTTCACAAGCGCTCCACAATTGTGGCTTGTTCTGGAGGGTCGCAAGGAAAAAGCCACTTCTGAAGAAAGGCCACATTAAGAGTTGTTTGAGCTTTGCCAGAATGCACCTTGAAGATTCTGATGCCAAGTGGAAAAAGTCTTATGGTCAGATGAGACCAAAATCGAACTATCTGGCCTCAATACGAAATGGTACACCTGGCGGAAATCCAATGCACTCACTATCCACAACACATCATTTCTACAGTAAAGCATGGAGGTGGCAGCATCCTGTTGTGGGGGTGTTTCTCTGCCGTAGGGCCTGGGGCTCTCGTTAGGGTAGAAGGAAAAATGGATGGGGCAAAATACTGTCAAATTCTTGAGAAAAACCTGCTACCCCCTGCCAGAAAGTTGAAGATGGGCAGAATTTTCACCTTTCATCATGACAATGACCTGAAGCAAACAGCAAAATTGACCACACAGTGGCTGAAGGAGAAAAAAGTAAATGTCCTCTTGTGGCGCGGTCAGATCCCAGACCTAAATCCCATTGAAAATCTGTGGAAGATTTGATGATAGCAGTCCACCAACACTCACCATCCAATTTGACGAAACTTAAAACAGTTCTGTAAAGAAGAGGGGCAAATATTGCTCAATCTAGATGTGCAAAGCTGATAGAGAAGTATCCCAACAGACTCAAGGCTGTCATTAAAGCAAAAGGTGATTAAACAAAATATTGACATTGGGGGTGATCCTTTATTAATCTCAGTATTTCTTGTTTTTGTTTTTTGTTTTTTTTTTTTTTTTGTTTTTTTTATATATAATTTTTCTGAACTGTGATATCTTTCACTTTTTGCGTGTGTTTTCATTTTAGGCTGTAAAGCAAAAAAAAAAAAGGGAATATTTCGAAGGGGGCGATTCTTTTCTATACCCACTTTATACATGAAGAAGAAAAATCCATACGTTTCTATCCTTTATACCTAGTAAATTATAATATTAGTGTCCTCTTTCCTTAATTTTAATGTATTAAATCATATTTTTGCTGTCTTCATATTAAAATTATGCTATTTGTCTTTCTCGTTTACAGTCTGAAGCAAATAGCTCAGCAATGTTTGGCAAGCTGATGACCATAGCAAGTAAGTTTTTGAAAATTATTTTAAAGCTTTACATTAAAAGTTTAATGCTGTGTGTATCACTAAAAGTGTTTCTATGTCATACAGTAACCTTTTATAGTTTTATTTCCTGTTTGTGCCTCTTGTTTGTTTGAGCATTTGTTCCTTCAGTTTACAAGGCAAGTTCACATTTATTTACTTATGAGCTCACTGAAATATTTACCAGAACTAGTTTTGTTCCCACTAAACAGTATATGTATAAATTTTAGCTTGTACCAACATATCTACTTTATTGAACATAAGATACAATCTCCTTTACCATTAGAAACTCCTAATCCTATTAATTGTTAAAACATGTAATGCATACTTTTTGAGGGCACTCTGCTTTTTCCTATGACTGTAGACTACATTTTCAAGTGCAAGCTTTTTATTTTTGAATCATAAGCCTGTTAGTCTGAACTTTTTTTCTTCAAAACAAGAAGAAAGTAACGGGTAAAGAAGCTACTATGTAGCAAAAATACTGAATTGTTAGAACTGAAAAGCATTTTTCTTGCAATGAACTGAGCTTTGTGTTTCTTTTGTTGTAGTAAAATTATTTTAAACTAGTTTTTTTTGGAAATGCGTTAAGTCCATACAAACTGTTTTTCTGCTAGTTTTTTGCTTTGTATAAAAACAAGCATTTTATGAAATTAATAAATGTTTTAAAAGTGTGTGTACATGTGTTTATATGTATGTATGTGTCTTACTTAAGTATAACTGTTATCTAATTGTTTTGAGCCTGAACCAGGATTATGAATTCTGCAATACTGATTTTTTTTTTCCTGTTTGTAGCCAGAAATTAGCTGCTCTGTACAAAATATGAATAAAAAATTTCTAGTATTTATGGTTTATTACACATTCTACTTATTTCAGAACTAAGTCAACATGAATATTGAAAATTCTCAAAACATGTATTGTGATGTCATTGAATTTCTAACAAAACAGAATATTCTCTTGGAGATTCACTTCAGTGGTTTTCAAGTTCAATCTTGGTGCCCTCCGTGCTTATACGCTTTTATCACAACCAGTTTCTTTTTGTAATTGGATTTTTACCTATCTTCACTGGGCGATTTCCCAGTTTCTGTGTTTGTTGGATGAAGTTTGTGTTTCTTAAATGGTTCAGTTAATGCTTTTTATGTTGCGTTTTATTGTTTTGTTCTTTTTTCTTTTTCTTATGTAAGTAATTTCCTAATAAACTGGATAACACTGAGATAGCCGCTGGCCTTTAACATTTAGTGTTTGCACTGAAGTCTTTGCCATTCTTCATTGTCAGTATTCATATACAATTAGAAGACAAAACTATAAAGTTGTTAATCACAAACTGAAGAACAATACCGGGCCAGGAGTTTAAAAATATAATAGAAAATGCAAATATTAAATCTTTATAAATATAAAGCTTACACTGCTTCTGTATTCTGAATGCAAAATAAGAGAGGGAGGAGGAATGTTCAGCTAAACTAACAGTGATATCAAAAGTAAAAATGACTTGCTATTTATAGCAATTCTGTGGCCGTTTGGGCCCCAGGACTGAACTTGAAAATCACTGGCCTAGTCAAAATATCATAAGATTAGTCCGTTCATGTGTCAGTCAAGAAATCTACAGAATTATGTCATAACAGGATGTCCGCTAAAAGTAACTTGGGGATCTAGCAAGCCTTTGACTTAGGCAGCTATTGTTTTAAATTGTGACAGATTCAAAGAATAACTGCATGTAAGATGATCTTAATAGGTCAAATTCAAAATGTTTTGATTACACAGCTTACATTTGCTTTGCATCTTCTCCTCACTCAATCCTTTCCATACATTAGTACATTTAGCAAGATGTCTTTTTGATGTGTGTTTATATTTTGCTTCAAATACAGAAAACCTTCCAGATCCAGGCAAAGCTCAAGATTTTGTAAAAAAGTTCAACCAGGTGTTAGGTGAAGATGAAAAACTGAGGTCCCAGTTGGAACTCCTAATCAGTCCTACATGTTCATGTAAGCAGGCTGAAGTATGTGTGGTAAGTCACCTTTTTTATTTAATAAGATATGACCTGGACCACTTTCATTGTAATGTATTCTTTTCATTAAAATTTCCACCTGAATAACAACATATATGCAGGGAGCAAAAATAATAAACGTTCGGTTCCCTGTTAAGTACACATATTTGTATGTTGATACCTGTATTTGATTGTTTTGATTGTTAGCTGCTATTGATCTAATTCATGTTTAAATGTACAGTGAAGGAAAATACTCTTTTGCCATTCTGCATTAATACAACTCAAAACCTAACCAGTATATTCCACTGTCCATATCACTGTGGATATGTGTCTGCCGTTTCATTAATATAAAAGTAAATGTTTATATAGACTTTTGACTCTTGTATTTTTGGTGAATTAGAGATGATTTGCCAGTTTGTGTAGGAACACATTTTGACCTTTATTATACTGTGACTCCAAGCCAGTAACTTGTGTACTAATTCAAGTATAGAAGCTTACCTGGGTAATTCCATGTCAAATTATCACACTTTTGGACCTCATCGTCACAGATTTCAACAAAACTTGGCATGCTGATTTGGTCATATGAGTCACACATGGAACTGAAATTGCAAGTGTTTTGGATCAGTGTTAAGGGAGATTTAAACTAATAAAGTTTGAACTTATTCTGAAGGGGGTGGGGAGATTGACTTTGACTTGCTGTATCTCCCTAACTATAAGTTGCACCGAAATGGTTCTCATACCATTTTAAAGCTCTTTTCCAGCACTATATTTTGCGTAAACACGGTGCTATCCCCAAAATGAAAAATTACCATGTTGTTGAGTGATTGTATTATTAAAAATTGAACAGTGAAAACTGTATTTTTTTAACTAAAGCTATCTAATGTCATGAACATCTCCAGATAATTTGGTCTTTGTTTTTTGAGTCGTTGCTGAGCTATCATTACTTATAGGTGGCATTACATGGTTTCATATCACTAATGGGCCTTTTTCATAGCAGCCATATTGACAAGAAAATAGTATTGCAAGCACAGGTATAAGTATTCACATTAAGGTTCCAGTTACGATGCACTGAAATTGAACAGAAGCTTCATTAATGTAATTAATGACACTTGTGCTTGCCATACTATTTCATGTCAAAATGGCTGCTGTGAAAATGGTCCATTCCAATGTGGCTAATAAATTCCAGTGCTCCACCCTGCATTAATCATAAGGGAGTGAGGTGTACAAATTATTCAGATGTAATCAGTAAACAGCAGATGCTGTCAATTATCTGGTTCAGATAAAAGCATTCTTTGCTGCAACAGCACCATACATTTTCACCATCTCTTTGGCAGAGAAGTTGATTAGACTCAATTGGGAATCTTCGTGTGACCCTTTCAAATGTCATCTCAAGAAGGATGACCCATGCTTTAAGAGATGTGCCTGAGACAGCAATACAGGATCACCCAGGTCTCAATTTAAGGTCAGGTCGGCGCATCTGCAGAAATTGCTGTGTGAGACTATTAAAACTCATACCTGAGAACAAACGGAGCAGTCAGTCTGACTCTTCCTGTAGTGACTTAGCAGACCATTCTGATCCTGAACTTATTGCAGGTCCCCCTCAACATCTGGAGATGAAGATACTTGGTTTGGATGTGTTGAAGAAAGTGTGCCCAGTACTGGAGAGTTGAGACTGAACTTTTTATATCCTCATGGACCATATCCATCCTACTTATTCCCATACCATCCTGATACACTTGTCCATGGATCGTCAGGATGTGCTTTTAATAGTTGAACCTGTGACAGCAACAGGATGGTCATATACAATTTCAAGCAACGACACAATTGCTGCATCACAGGCTCTGATGAAGTGTAAATCGAGGGTGTAACAGTTTTGTTCTTCTCACCTTACCATTCAAACAGTACAGCTTGTACATAACTTATTCATGACTCCATCAAATTTGAATTTCTTTCCTCACTCTAGAGCCCATCTAGTTTCAGATTAGTTTTTGTGTCAGTTTTTCAGGTTTAAGAGGAAAGGCTTGATCTATATTTTCTAAAAACATATAATGAAAGAGTGCATGATCTCATATGATTTACTTAATTCAAGGCCATTTTTAGTAGGCTGGTGTCTCTCAAGTAGTCAAGTGTGAACTGAAGAGAAAAACTAAAATTTTTCTGATTTTTACCAGTAATTCTTTATTTTAGTTTAGAATTATTGATATTTTATTCATTTTTAACTAATTTGCATTTATTTCTATTAAAATTTCTATTTTCACTACTAATTCTGGCTTTAGTTTTATTTTTCATGAACCATAATAACCCTGTACTATTGACTGATCACTAACTGCTATTCAACAGCATTGTAAAGAATTGTTATAGTTTTGCCTTTTAATATTACTTTTTATTTCTATATTTTTTCTGACCTTGCTTGGAAATTCAGTTTAGTTTGTTTTCCTTCGTGTATTTTTTGTTTTAATTTAGTTTTTATTTCACAGACATTTCTGTTTTATTTTTTTGATATATAACAAGCGCAAAGAAAGGCGGTACGTAAATCACTTTCTATGTCTCACGCTTTACGAGCCTGAATTCAGCTTGCTCTGTCACTGCAAATGCTGTGTGAGCACCCTACCCTCTGTCACCAGCCACCGTTCACTGGATTAATATATGCAGGTGGCTCGTGGTGAATGACTTTCTGGTTTAGAGTTAAAATTTACAAGTGTTAAAGACTAATGGCAAGAATATTCATTCTAAAACTAAAATATTTTGAATAAATTTTCATTTTATTTCAGTTAGTCTTTCCTGCTACGTTAATAGTTTAGATTTAGTTTTTTATTTTGGTTTTGTTAATATATTTGTTATCGAAAATGTTTTTAAATAATAGTTTCAGTTTTGATTTTAGTTTTCGTTAACTATAATAACTAATAACCTTGATCCACACTTTAAGTAAAACTGATCAATTTTAAATAAAGAAAAAATAAAGTATAGTGTGATGCTTTGGCATGGAATTTACCCACCTTGTCGCATAACACACTCCAAATGAAGGAAAACTAAAATGTATATAAAATTAATATATCTGACAGAGATGGCCCACCATGCTTTATAGCCTATTAAAAAAAACAAATAAAAAAACAAATAACCAAATCCCAGGTAAGTAACAAAGTAGACTGGTTAGTAAATGCACACGTGTATTTTTTTTCTGTTGTAAAATATTGCGTTAGAACCACTAATATAAAGTATCATCATTAAAGTCATGTGTGCACACTGACTCCACATATAGTGATCTTACAGTCCCATGATTCATCACATCTCTTGCTCTGTCTCCACTCGTTTAACCATATTACCTGTATGAAAGTGAATCTATGTGCGTGAAATTGGTGTTGGATTTGTTGTTATGTAGGGCTGTCAGATCAAATGCCGGTTTTTGAATATAATTGTTTTATTTAAAAAAAAAAATGCTTATTTGAAGGCAAAAGCTGACACTTGATTGTCAAAGTATAGTTGTTTATTTTAACTGCACTAATTTTGGCATCTTGTTACTCCAGATGGACTGTGTAACGCTGCAATATTTTGTAGATCTGTTTTTGTGCTTTTACTTCCACAGTCAACTTTTCATAATTTCGAATATTTAGCTTATCTTCATTAATAAAACTTTGAGCCAGATCTTTTCACTCTGCAGTGTTTTTATTACTCCATTACACTGCACTTTGATCTTCAAGAGTTCAAACAGCATTTTTTCCAAACAGATCTTCTTTTACCTAAAGGTATTGTTTTGCATTGGATTCTAACCCATTCACTCTTAAACCTATGATCGCTGACTGCTGTTTAGTGCTACAACCTTCTCATTAAAGCAAATGGAGTATAACGGTCATAATTGTCCTTTCATTAAAACACTTTTAAACCCCCGCTTTAGAGAACTGCATTAGTCAATACGCTGTGTTTCTCGATTAATCTTTGTCTTTACATGGCTGCTGATTTGACACACAATGCCTACATCAATGAAGTTGTAATTTAAAATATTTGGCACACCATTATTAAAATACTGCTTTATCTGTAAAGGAGAAAAAAAAAAGTAGACACTGATTTGATACTAATAAAGATCGCGCTTTTCTGGAATGGTATGCTGCCCACAGGATATTTCCAGAATAATGAAACCGGTCTACCTGCCTCTCATATTTTACTTTGCTCACTATACCTACCCCTCTGCCTGTGCATGGTTGGTACAAATGCAGTATCCCTCACCCTTGTCACACAAATCTTTCTATAGAGGTGCTTTGTACCCTCACAAAAAGTGCTTTGGGTTGCACCCTAACCCTGCTTTCCATTTCTCACAGCTGTCCATGGGGCAGCACGATATGTCACAATACTTCTGTAAGCACAGGATACCATGTGAGTTTTACTAATGTTACCCACACAACATTGTTATAAGCGCTTTATGATTTGCAGACAACACTTTTTTTTTTTTTTTAATATAAACCAGCCAACCCGCGGCGTAACATACGCCGCATAATTATGTATTGATGGGTGAACACTTGCTGAACGACACATTTGCCCAAATGGGGTGGGTTTGTGGATACCACTGTGATTGAATGAAAAGATGGACCTCTGGAGAGAGCATCATACAATTGTCCGTGACTGAAAGCGGGATAGTCTGTGACGATGGAGGCCACACTGGTGAAAGTTACTTCATCGGTAGGGATAAGTTTCAGCACTTGTTCATTAAGGTGTAGCGAGTCTTCGTTGTTGACGCTTAATATAGCTTGCGTACTGAGTTGTTCCGGAGTCACAGTTGAGAAACACTTTTTTAATGTCTTTTAAGCACAGGGAAAAAAATTAACATGTGAAACATCCGTAATGTAATAAGCCACCAAGAAAAGTAACATTGCAACAATGCACGCTACGATCCGATTGCTGTAAACAGAAGTGAAAACAAAATCAAGGCCGGTGCATTCTTTAACTGCCTTGTAGCGCAATGGAAGTGCTGCTGTTTTGCAGTAAGGAGACTGTGGAAGATTTTGGGTTCGCTTCCCGGTTTCTCCCTGTGTGGATAGCGCTTTGAATACTGAGAACACCAATCAATCAATGTAATGAAGTATTATTATTGTTATGCGTCCAGTGGTCTCTCTCTCGCGCACCTGTATGCATGTGTGTGTCGCTTGCTCTCTCTTGCTCGCTGCACGTGTTCCTGCAGGCATACCAGTAAGTGAATGAAAAGATGGAACTCTGGAGAGAGCAACATACAACTGTCCGTGACTGAAAACTGGTTTTGGCAGATACATGCACATCTTTTTGAAAGTTTGGCCCTGTGCCTTATCAATTGACATCGCAAAGGCAAATCTAACAGGAAATTGTCTTCGTGTTAAAGTAAAAGGCAAATTATCCGCGACAAACAAACTGTTTTACACGCTGCATACCAACCCGCGGCGTAGTATACGCCGCATAATCACGCGCTTTTTTAAGCAGAGGGAAAAAATGAACATTTGCAAAATCCGTAACGCCGCTTTCAGTAAGTACAATGCACACGCGTTTAATTTGTCAGGAACTTTTTGCCAGCCGTCTTTTCTGGTTTGGGCTGCTTTTGCAGTGTTACCGCTTGTGCATATTAAATCTTGAAATCCTTCGAGTAACTAATTAACTAACTAACACCCACCCACCCAGCTTGTGAGAAAAAAATGTGCCCGTTCATTCATCATTTTGATGCAGCCTATCAAAGACTTGCTGATCATGTTTTTTAGACTCAATATACAGTGGAACCTCAGTTCACGACCATAATTCGTTCCAAACCTCTGGTCGTAAACCGATTTGGTCGTGAACCGAAGCAATTTCCCCCATAGGATTGTATGTAAATACAATTAATCCATTCCAGACCGTACGAACTGTATGTAAATATATTTTTTTAAAGATTTTTAAGCACAAATATAGTTAATTATTACACCATAGAATGCACAGTGTAATAGTAAAAACATTGAATAACACTGACACAAACACCCACCCTCCCCAGCCACCCCCCCTCTCTGTCTCTCAGCAGCACGCGAGCCTCCCCAGCCCTCTCTCTCTCTCTCAGCAGCACACGAGTCTCCCCAGCCCCCCCCTCTCTCTCTCTCTTAGCAGCACCTGAGCCCTCTCCCCCTCTGTCTCTCAGAAGCACGCGAGCCTCCCCAGCCCCCCCCCCTCCCTCTCTCTCTCTCTCTCTCTCTCTCTCTCTCTCAGCAGCACGGGAGCCTCCCCAGCCCCCCCCCCCATTTTTCTCTCTCTCTCTCTCAGCAGCACGCGAGCCCCCTCTGTCTCTCAGCAGCACTCGAGCCTCCCCAGCCCCCCCCCTCTCTCTCTCTCTCTCTCTCTCTTAGCAGCAGGCGAGCCCCCCCCCCTCAGCAGCGCGGGAGCCTCCCCAGCCCCCCCCCTGTCTATCTCTCAGCAGCACGCGAGCCCCCTCCCCCTCCGTCTCTCAGAAGCACACACGAGCCCTCTCTCTCTCTGTAACATTGCCGCAGTTGTATAAACACTTTTTTTTTTTAATGAGTTTTAAGCACAGGGAAAAAAAGGAACATTTGAACAAATCCGAAATTTATTTAAAAGCCAACCAAGATAGTAACATTGCAGGAGTTCACCATTTTTAATCAGGCGACTGACAGTAGTGGAGTCAGGCACAGAGAAGGTCAGCTGCTGAGAAAGCGTCTCGACTGTTGCAGGGCGGTGAAGCAGGTGAGACGCTAATGAAAAAGAGGCACAGGGCTCATTGTTTTTTAAAGACTGCTTCCTTCATTGTGTTTTAACCTCAGTTTTAAAGGATTGCGCGGCTCTCTGTCGCGCTGCCTGGGTGTGTCCCTCTGTTTCCCTGTCGCGCTGCCTGTGTGTGCGTGGCTCTCTCTCTTGGGCTGCCTGTATGTGCCTCTGTCTCTCTCTGGCGCTGCCTCTGTGTGAACCAAGGTTCCACTGAGGTTGACTAATGAAAAGTCAACGTGGCTCAGAGGTCCATGTGTACTGTTGCACAGACGAACATAAATGACGCCGTTTTTTCTGAGGCGCACGTCCAAGGTGGTGGGCGTGCCTCTGCGAGTTGTCGTCGTATCCAATGGTCATAGAGTTGGTGGGCATGGCTCCTTCCTACTTGTCGGCGGCTTAGTGAATCCACGCCCCTTCCTGCGTGCTTTCAAGGGTGTCTTGTTTTGGTGTGCGTGCTTTCATGGGTGTCTTCCCCTTCTGGCGGCGACTTTGTGAATTATATATATAGATAATACTGTATTAATGGTGTAATGAAGCCTGTTGCCAGCATGTATGGCTCATCAGGGTTTCAGCTCCTTTTGGTATTTGCTGTATGACTCTCTGTCCCAAGAAGGACTTGCTGTTGGTACTAGACTGAAAAAAAAAAAAGGTGGTGATGCAGATCCTAGGGATTTTGATGCCTTTTATATTCATGTAACACCCAAAATTGTTAAGTTCTAATATATTCAAATATTTTTAACTGCAATATTGCTAACTGCAAACATTATTTTTTTAACTAATTTAACAGCCCTAGTATGCTGACTTGTGTGTGCTCTCAGCCACATTTATTTAATAAACAAGGGGGCTCCGCCCCCTGCTCGCTTCGCTCGCCTACCCCCGCCGTTTTGAACCCGTGCCCGCCGGGCAGCCGTAGGTTGCTTTTGTATTGGCCTCTCTTTCAACCTCATGTAGCATTTTTATAGACTTAGCTAATGGGTGATTGTTTATGACCTTAGTGATGTTTCTCATTATAAGCTCTGTGCATTGTTTGTTTTCAGGAAGGTTCACTCGTTGATAGATTGCGTCATCTGGATCTAAGATGTATATTTCTGCAAATTTGTGTTCGTGATTTGTTTTAGGGTGCACTGTTCCAATGCGATGTAATATTTGTGCACATACGCGAAAGCAGTATGGGCCATTGCCAGCTGGTGGCCTGATATTTACTCCGGTAGATGCAAAAGCAAATGAACCATTGTAGGATCTAATGCAGTTCATAAAGTTTTTACTTTCAGGTACATCGTTAGTTAGAAGCTTCCGTAGATATTCATGTAAAGGAGGCAGTTTAACTTGACTCTTTTGACAACAACGTGTAAACTCATTAGTTGTATTGCCAGTTGTTTCTTCAGGGAAGTTAAGTGAATGACAATGATTGCAAATGACATGCATTAATTCCAATGAATTTTCATTAATAGTGGACTCATTATAGAAAGCGTTGTTAGCCAATTGCTGGAATTGTTTAGCAGGTGTTTGTCGGTACTGTCTTTGACGTTTATCTTTTGCCTGTGCTGTTTGAGAGGCGCGTTGTATGTCTAGTATTTGGGATGTGTTGTTTTGGAGCTGTAACTGCTTTGCTTGTGTTGTGTGAGAAGCGCGTTGTAGTCGCTGGCGTTTATTGTTTTTAATGGAGCCGGGCCCGTTTTTGTATCCCGGTCAGTCGAGCTCTCTCTTTTTGGAGCCGTGCCTGCTTGTTTTCCGGCATTTCAGACGCGCGTTGTAGACGTCTGCATTCATTGTTTTTTTTTTTCCCCCGTCGGTCCCGTTTTTGTATGTCTGTCACTCGAGCTCTTTCCTTTTGGAGCCGTGCCTGCTTCGCTTCCGAGTCAAGTTCATTGTATCTGTCCATTTGGGCTCGTTTCTGTACCTGTGTTAGTCGAGCTTTTCGTTTTTGGAGCCGAGACATTTTTTTTTTCTCCGCGGTTTCAGAAGCGTGTTTTAGGCGCCTACATTTATTGTTTTTTTTAATGCGGTCTCGTCTTTGTGGTCCCGTTACTCGTGCCGTATCGTTTTGCACCCGTGATCGTGAATTCATGACTTGTCTGTTCTTTATCGTTAGTAATATGGGTAAGTAATAACGATGATCACACTTACTCTTAATAGGGAGCGTTTTCTGTGGTTGTACGGTTAATAGTGCATCACTGTCATGAGATTTACCTATGCTGTATAGTTTGTACGTGTTCAGATGACGTATGTTTAATACGGAGCGTTCGTTTCTTCTTATTATTACCCATCAGGTGTTGCGCCTGTGTTATCTGTGGTTGTCCTGTTAATATTGCATCACTGTAATGTGATTCCAATATGTAGTGTAGTCCGGTTTCTTGTTGTTTATGTATGACGTCGGGTGTCCGCGTATGGTTTTTTAGAAGTGCGTGGATTATGCTGTGTAGTGTGAACGTTGATTTCAGATGCGCGTTGTAGGCGAATGCTCCTATCGTAGTATCTGCCGTTTTCCGTACTACAATTCGCTTTCCGTAATATCTCGGGGTTGATATGTGACCCTTTGTGGACTCCGTAGTCTGTCCCGTTTTACTCTGGTGCGGGCGGGTGACTCCTCTTTTTGTGTACCATCTCGGGCTTGATTTGTGAACCTTTGTGGACTCCGTAGTATGTCCCGTTTCATTGTGGGGCGGGGATAATGTGATTCAAATATGTTGTTTTGTCCGTATTTGTGGGGTTTCTGTATGATGTCGGGTGTTTGCTTGCGGTTGCTCTTTCGTTTTTGAGCGGTAATCTCGGGCTTGATGGGTGACCCTTTGTGGACTCCGTAGTCTGTTCCGTTTCACTCGGGGGCGTGGGTCTGACTCCTCTTTTTTTGTGTGCTATGGGCGTGTTGCCTCATTTCTTATTTATGTTAGTGTGTGTACTCCGTAGTCTGTCCCGTTTCACTCTGGGGCGTGGGTCTGACTCCTTTTTTGTGTGCTATGGGCTTTGTGTGGCGCCTGCGTCTGACTCCTTTTTTTTTTTTTTTTTTTTTTTGTGCTATGGGCGCGTTGCCTCATTTCTTATTTCTGTTAGTGGAGGGGGGCTTTGTGTGGCGCCTGCGCACCATGTCTCCTGTGATTTCTGTTAGTTGGAGGGGGGCTTTGTGTGGCGCCTGCGCACTATGTCTTTTGCGTCCACAGGCAGGTCCCTGCGTCCATATCCGGGGGCTTTGTGTGGCGCCTGCACACTATGTCTTTTGCGTTCTACGGGCAGGTCCCTGCGTCCATATCCGGTTTACCATTCTCGTTTAGTAATATGGATGTCCAGCTCAGGTACCTGCAGATGTCTGCTGGACTGAATTGAAGAAGTGTGAATATTTTAAATCGTAGTGAGTTTTTCTGTACTGTGCATCAAGGTGGACAGGTTAAAACTGTAGTGGAAGAGTCACCTGTTAAGATAATTTTCCATTAATAATCAGAGAGATGAATTCAAGTCAACACCAGTAAGGAGCACAAAACAGAATAAAAAGAAGCAGAAAGAAGCATCTTGCAAAGTGTTTAGAAATCTAAATTTGTTTAACTGCCAGTAGCTAGCCAACGTTACATCAATTCCACTCCAGTAAAAGTAGCAGTTTACTGGAGTAATGAAGTAGCATTATATGTAATAGTTTTGACATTGAGTGTTTAATGTATTATACTGTCTGATGTCACAGTACCTGGCTGACACATGGTTGTGAATTATTTATTACTGCTTTGTATACCTCAGGACCTATAAGCTTTGTTAAAAGCTACTAACATTCGTTGTCATATGAAGTGCTGTGAGTGTTTTAGCCTTGAGGACACATTTGTAAATTTTACTAAGAGAGGCCATCTTGTTTACTAGTTATCGGCTGAATTGTGGAAAAGCACCGTGCAAGCAATTTTGACATTTAAAAAGAGCAATTAGCTCAGTTTAACCCAAATTTACTTTAACACTGATTCAGTTAATGTTATTTCTATCTGCTGCCTTTGGAAGGACAGAATGAAGTTTTTAGATCCATATTACTAAACGAGAATGGTAAACCGGATATGGACGCAGGGACCTGCCCATGGACGCAAAAGACATAGTGCGCAAGTGCCACACAAAGCCCCCCCAGAGTGAAACGGGAGAGACTATGCACGTGCGCAGGTGCCACACAAAGCCCCCCCCCCCCCCCCCCCCGCACCAGAGCAAAACGGGAGAGACTACGAACCGTCAGAGTAGGAAACAAAGTAAAACGTCATAAAGAGGTTAAAGAACAGGGACAAACACATGGAGAGCAGGTTACAGAACAAAGCCCCCCCTCCCCAGAGTAAAACGAGAGAGACTACAAACCGTCTGACATGCCGCAAGCAGGATAAAGCGAAGTCAGAAATAAAACAGAGTAGGAAACAAAGTAAAACTTTATAAAGGGATTAAAGAACAGGGACGAACACATGGAGAGCGGGTTACAGATGATGAAAACTGGAATGCAACAGCTTCAAAAAAACCTAGGCACGAAACACATGCACACCGAGATTCAGAATATAAAGGCAGAAACGACGACAGTTCAATGTCCACACCACACGGCGAAGACGGACCCGGAAGGTACAGGCGCCTACATCGTGCGTCGGAAGGCGCGGTAAAGTACAAAAGGCAAAGGCGCCTACACAGCATTGTAAAAACCGACATAATACGGAAGGCGCAAGCGTCGCCGCCATATTGTGAGTGGCACTAATGCGTGGTGAAGGCGCAGGAGGAGACACAGTAAAACAAGAGGAGTCAACGCCCCGCCCCAGAGTGAAACGGGACACACTACGGAGTCCACAAAAGTTCATACATCAAACCCGAGATGGTACGGACACGCGTCTGAAACCGCGGAAGCAAAACTGTCTCGGCTCCAAAACCAAACAGCTCAACAACTAACACAGCTTCGACACCGAGCCCGCGTGGACAGATCTAATGAACGTGGACGCCTACAACGCGCGTCTCAAACTACTTAGGCAAAGCAGGCACGGATTCAACACGACACAGCTCGAGTGACCGAGATACAAACACGCGCCTGCCTGGATATAATTAATGAACGCAGGCGCCTACAACGTGCGTCTGAAATGCCGCAGACCAGGCAGGCACTGCTCCAAAAAGAAAGAGCTCGACTAAACGAGATACGAAGTGAAACGGGAAACACTAGAGAGTCCGCAGTGCTCCACAATGCACCGCATGATAGTTCGGAAAGAGCTTCGTAGTAACACTGGGGAGACCCAGAGTGACACGGGCGAACACTCCGTATTAAACATACGTCATCCTCACACGTCCAAACTATACAGCGTAGCTGAATCACATTACAGTGATGCATTATTAACAGTACGATAAACATCACAGTATCGCAAACAAATGAAAATTATTACTCGAAAAAGGGAAAATATATTCACCACGGACCAGGTGTCATTGAAACAAAAACAGAATAAAGCGAGATCATAAATGAAAGACAGAGTAGAAAGCAAAGTAAAACGTCATAAACAGGTTAAACGAGGGGGCCAAACACATGGACAGCAGGTTACAGATAATGAAGACCGGAATTCAAAAGCTTCAAAAACAAAAGCTTGACTGACCGAGATGCAAACTGAAACGGGAAACACTATGGGGTCCGCAGTAGTCCACAATGCACCACATAATAGTACGGACGGAGCTCCGTATTAACAGTGGGGGGCCCCAGAGTGACACGGGCGAACGCTCCGTATTAAACGTGCGTCATCCTCACACGTGGCTACCCAGCGGGCACGGGTTCAAAACGCCGGGTGTAGGCGAGCGAAGCGAGCAGGGGGCGGAGCCCCCTTGTAAATTCATAAGTGTAGGTGATACATTCACATGTTAATTTTTTTAGTAGCTTATAGGAAGGGGAAGGTCTCTTGTTAAGTCTTTGCATGTTTTCCCAAAACTACTTCTCTTAATAGAGTTTTCGTTGAATTTTTATAATAGGTGTTTGTTCTGTGTGCAGGCCAGCTGTGTGTTAATCAGATTTTATTTTTGTTATGTTTTAGAGGGAAATCACCAGAAAACTGGCAAATCCAAAGCAACCAACAAATCCTTTTTTAGAGATGGTAAAATTTCTTCTGGAAAGAATTGCACCAGTCCACATTGATTCTGAAGCAATCAGGTATTCTGGGAACTGATCTCATTTTCGTTTTTCATTTTAAATAGTGAAATGTGGGCGGCACTGTGGCGCAGTGGGTAGCGCTGCTGCCTCGCAGTTGGGGGACCTGGGTTCACTTCCCGGGTCCTCCCTGCGTGGAGTTTGCATGTTCTCCCCGTGTCTGCATGGGTTTCCTCCCTCAGTCCAAAGACATGCAGGTTAGGTGGATTGGCGATTCTAAATTGGCCCTAGTGTGTGCTTGGTGTGTGGGTGTGTTTGTGTGTGTGTCCTGTGGTGGGTTGGCACCCTGCCCAGGATTGGTTCCTGCCTTGTGCCCTGTGTTGGCTGGGATTGGCTCCAGCAGACCCCTGTGACCCTGTGTTCGGATTCAGCGGGTTGGAAAATGGATGAATGGATGGATGGATTTTAAATAGTGAAATGTATTGCCATTGAACAACTTTTTATTATAACATAAATGTATCTAAAACATTGTTCTAAAACATTTTACAAATGTGCTTGCTGAACTCATAGCTTATCCCAACATTATTAACATTAGAACCAATCTTCTGCAAGCTTATAGCTGATGGCAATAAGGAATCAGAACAACTCTATTGTCTGATTGTATGTTGGTGTTACTGTTTTATTTCAACAATTTAAAAAGTATATCCATGTAAATAGGTTTTATGAAGATTTTGCTAGAAGGCGGTTCTTTCAAACCAGAGGAATACAAGGTTAACTTGGTGCACTTTAGTTGATTCTCAATCAAGAGCTCACCATGCTCTTTGTGAAATACAATTATTGATAATTGAGCTTTTGGGGCTGTTTTGTTTCTACTGCCCATGAAGCCCTTGATAAGATCAGTAGTTTTGTGAATTGTGCAAACTATGAGGATGTTTTGGCATAGTCTCCCAGATTGAAGATTACTCTAAATACATTAGAAAATAAGCAAAGCAATTGTTAACTGAAAACAACTTGTCTTTATTTCCTGCAGTCCAGTAATTTTCAACAATTTTTTGTGGGGTAAATGCTGGATTATTTGAAAACATGATTAGAAAAAAAGACTCCTCCTTTTATAGGCATAAATTATGTTCTGTGCCTATATGTCTTCACTACAGCCTTTCATTCGGCTATTTATCCCTCATTTGTGGGGCCAAAAAAAAAATTACTATGTTTTTAAACAAAGCTGGTGTAGTTATTATCCTTAATAGCTTTCACATTTATTCTGTGCTGTGATCTTTCTTTGCACAATGACAGATGTTATTTTAGCAAAGCTAATCTGTGCACTGCTAAATTTTGTCTTTTTTCTGCTGCTGATAAATAATTGCTTCCACTATCCTTATCAGTTTATTGAAAAATTCTTGTATATTTTTATGCAATGATACTTAGGATTAAAGTCAGTAGGGGCAAATGTTGCTTCTTTAAAAAATAATCCTTTTCTACCCTGGCTGCACCCCATTCATTAAATAATCATCACAGTCACCCATCATAAACATTCTTAAGTATATTAAGTTTTTTTGCTTGAATCAGATTTGAGAATTATTTTCAGTTGCGGGAGTTATTAAAAAGTTGAATTTACATCACAAGAGAAGTTTAGTTTCAGTGGAGTGGTGGCTGTAAGGCTAACAAGCTGCACTGGTATCCAGAAGGTTGCCGGTTCGAATCTCCATTACTGCCAAAAGAGATCCTGCTCTTCTTGGCCCTTGAGCAAGGCCCTTAACCTGCATTTGCTGTACGGGAGCTGTACAGTGGCTGATCCTGCACTCTGACCCCACAGGGTATGAGAAAACTAACAAATTCCTAATACAATAAAATGTATAAGGTGAAATAAAGTATTAAAAAAAAAAAAAAAGTTTTTGTTTTAATTTGTATTTAACAGGTTAATTTGGTAACATAATGGTTAGTACTTCTGCCTCTCAGATCTAGCATCCTAGGTTTAAAACTTGCTCCCGAGTGTTGTCTGTGAGGAATTTGCAGATAGAAAGTGTTTGCTTCCATTTATCTGAGTTTTATTCCCACATCCCCAAAGATGTACAAATTAATGTTAATTAGCAATTTTAAACTGACCATTTTTGTTTTTGTGCATAAGTGGCCCTGCTTTAGAATGGTGTATTTTTTTTACTTCACTGTAGCACTAAGCAAAGATTTGTTAGATTAAATTGGTTAAGCCTTGCCATAAAAATATTTAACTGAAGGTAGAGACTATTTTTAGACTGATGACAAATTTTAATTTTCAAAAGCTCCCCTTGAAGAAGTATTGGTTTGAGCTTTGATTAGAAGAAGAATCCTTATGTAGAACACTTATTGTTTCATTTTTCAACAATGCTGTCCTTAATGACCTTATTGCCATAAATAAATTAAAATTATACATTGTGTATTCAGAATAACCGACAGTCCATTTAATAAAAGTAGATTAAGCTGACTTGTGTCACTAGGAAGCTAATGTCACTCCTGGAATACACAGAGTGATTGAAATGGTTAACCTGTTTTTTCCAGTTATGGAATTTGTGTTTTGCTAGAAAATCATGAATTGACTTAACTCATTTATTTCAAACTAGCATTTGATTTATCTGTTTCACATTTCAATGACCATAACCCAAGTCAACTATTTTTGCATTTACGTATTTTTCCCTATTTATAGAGTGTTTTTTTATGTGCAAGAATAAAGTGTGTTTTTTGTTTTACAGTGCTTTGGTTAAACTTCTAAATAAATCGATAGAAGGAACTGCAGATGATGAGGAGGAGGGAGTAACACCTGATACTGCTATCCGTTCTGGACTAGAGCTACTAAAGGTAGATCTTTTACTGTGAAATTTGTTGAAATGGGTTACTGTTTCTTGAGATTTATCATTTATGAATGTACCAGAATGTAGTGGAAAATAATGGGGGGAGGGTAGGACTACTTTTAATAGATCCACCATCCTGAGTTGAAATTCTGTGCATAGTGATCAGTATGAAATTGGTACATTTTGTCTTTGTGTTAGTTTCCCTGCCACATTACAAGAGAGAGATACACAGGTTAGATTAACTTGCTATTAGAAATTGGCTTTGTGTGGATGAGTGGGCCATGTGATTTACTGGCACCCTGTCCAAAGATGATTTCTGCCTTGTTCAGAATTCTTTTGGTACATGCTCTAGGCCACTGTAACCAAGAATTTGCTTAACGGGGCTTGATTAGATAGATAGATACTTTATTAATCCCCAAGGGGAAATTCACATACTCCAGCAGCAGCATACTGATAAAAACAATATTAATGAAAGAGCAATAAAAACGCAGTGCAAATTTTTTAAAAAAAAAAAATGCAAGGTGGAGAGTGCAAGGCAGGTATAATAGACAATAATCTTGTATAGTGTTAACGTTTACTCCCTGGGTGGAATTGAAGAGTCGCATAGTGTGGGGGAGGAACTTTCTCCTCAGTCTGTCAGTGGAGCAGGACATTGACAGCAGTCTGTCGCTAAAGCTGCTCCTCTGTCTGGAGATGATACTGTTCAGTGGATGCAGTGAATTCTCCATGATTGACAGGAGCCTGCTCAGCGCCCTTCGTTCTGCCACAGATGTCAAACTGTCCAGCTCCGTGCCTACAATAGAGCCTGTCTTCCTCACCAGTTTGTCCAGGCGTGAGGTATCCCTCTTCGTTATGCTGCCTCCCCAGCACACCACCGCATAGAAGAGGACGCTCGTCACAACCGTCTGATAGAACATCTGCAGCATCTTATTGCAGATGTTAAAGGACACCAGCCTTCTAAGAAAGTGTAGTCGGCTCTGCCCTCTCTCTTGCACAGAGCATCAGTATTGGCAGTCCAGTCCAATTTATCATCCAGCTGTACTCCCAGGTATTTATAGGTCTGTACCCTCTGCACACAGTCACCCATGTTAATCACAGGGTCCGGGAGGGGCCTGGGCCTCCTAAAATCCACCACCAGCTCCTTGGTTTTGCTGATGTTCAGGTGTAGGTGGTTTGAGTCGCACCATTTAACAAAGTCCTTGATTAGGTTCCTATACTCCTCCTCCTGCCCACTCCTGATGCAGCCCACGATAGCAGTGTCGTCAGCGAACGTTTTGCACGTGGCAGGACTTCGAGTTGTATTGGAAGTCCGATGTATATAGGCTGAACAGGACCGGAGAAAGCACTCTGTCAGCTTGTCACTAAGGAGCCAAGGTTGTAACATAGCAATTATTTCAGTTCATACACTTTGGAAGTTCTTCCATTGCCACTGTTGGTCAAATTTTCATTTTAGCTTGAAGAACAAATCTAATCTGAGTTATAAAAAACAAAACTCAGTCCTTTTAAAATGAAAAGATGTTTGTCTGTGCATGGATAAATAGGTTTGTAGGATTATTTAAATACTTTGAAAACTGATGACCATTTAACAAAATATTGTTTCTATATGGAAATTCAAGGACCAAATTGTGATGGCTATACTTCTGAGTCAGGGCAACTCCAAAATGACAAGTCTTGTAGGGTGTTCCTGGTATGCAGTGGCTAGTACCTACCAAATGTGCTCCAAGACCGAACAACCTGTTTACCAGGGACAGATGTGGTCCTGGGCACCAAAGGCTCAGTAATGGGTGTGAAAAGCGAAGACTAGACTGCCTGGTCAGGTCCCGCAGAAGCACTACCATAGCACACTTTGTTGAAAAACTTAATACTGGCCATGAGAGAAAGGTGTCAGAACACAGTGCATCACAGCTTGCTGCTTATGGGGATGTATAGCTGCAGACCGTTCAGAATGTCCATGTTAAGTCTTGTTCTCTGAAAAAAGCACATACAGTGGGCACATGTACATCAGAACTAAACCATGTAGAATTTTCCTGGTCTGATGAATCATATTTTCTTTCAGGTCATGTGGATGGCCAGTTGCCTATGTGTTGTTTACATGGGTAAAAGATGGTAGTAGGATGCAATATGGTCAGAAGGCAAGCTGTCATTCATGTAGTTGCTTAGATAAGTACCACCTACCTAAAGATTCTTTCAGACCATGTTCACCCGTTTATGGCAATGGTATTCTCAGATTGCACTGACATCATTCAGCAGGATAGTGTACCCTGCTACTGTGCAAAAATTGTTCAGGAATGGTTTGAGGAATATGACAAAGAGTTCAAGATGTTGACTTTGCTTCAAAACTCCTCAAATGTTTATCTAATCCAGCACCTGTTTGATGTGCTAGAGAAACAAGTCTGATCCACAGTGGCCCCACCTCACAAATCACTGGGCTTAAAGATAGATAGATACTTTATTAATCCCAATGGGAAATTCACATTTTCCAGCAGCAGCATACTGATACAATAAATAATATTAAATTAAAGAATGATGATAATGCAGGTGAAAAAAAGACAATAACTTTGTATAATGTTAAATGTTAACGTTTACCCCCCGCCCTGGGTGGAATTGAAGAGTCGCATAGTTTGGGGGAGGAACGATCTCCTCAATCTGTCAGTGGAGCAGGACAGTGACAGCAGTCTGTCGCTGAAGCTGCTCTTCTGTCTGGAGATGATACTAGTTAGTGGATGCAGTGGATTCTCCATAATTGATAGGAGCCTGCTGAGCGCCCTTCGCTCTGCCACAGATGTTAAACTGTCCAGCTCCATGCCAACAATAGAGCCTGCCTTCCTCACCAGTTTGTCCAGGCGTGAGGTGTCTTTCCTCTTAATGCTGCCTCCCAGCACACCACCGCGTAGAAGAGGGCACTCGCTACAACTGTCTGATAGAACATCTGCAGCATCTTATTGCAGATGTTGAAGGACGCCAGCCTTCTAAGGAAGTATAGTCGGCTCTGTCCTTTCTTGCACAGCGCATCAGTATTGGCAGTCCAGTCTAATTTATCATCCAGCTGCATTCCCAGATATTTATAGGTCTGCACCATCTGCACACAGTCACCTTTAATGATCACGGGGTCCATGAGGGGTCTGGGCCTCCTAAAATCCACCACCAGCTCCTTGGTTTTGCTGGTGTTCAGGTGTAGGTGGTTTGAGTCGCACCATTTAACAAAGTCATTGATTAGGTCCCTGTACTCATCCTCCAGCCCATTCCTGATGCAGCCCGCGATAGCAGTGTCCTCAGCGAACTTTTGCACATGGCAGGACTCCGAGTTGTATTGGAAGTCCGATGTACATAGGCTGAACAGGACCGGAGTAAGTACAGTCCCTTGTGGCGCTGCTGTGTTGCTGACCACAATGTCAGACGTGCAGTTCCCAAGACGCACATACTGAGGTCTGTCTTTAAGATAGTCCACGATCCATGCCACTAGGTATGAATCTAATCCCATCTCTGTCAGCTTGTCCCTAAGGAGCAGAGGTTGGATTGTGTTGAAGGTGCTAGAGAAGTCTAGAAACATAATTCTTACAGCACCACTGCCTCTGTCCAAGTGAGGATCAGCTGCTAATATTTTGCTGCCAGATACCACAGGACACCTTCAAAGGTCTTTTGGAATCCATGACTAGGTGGCTCAGAGCTTTTCTGGTGGCATGAGTAGGACCTACACAATATTTGGCCGGTGGTTTTTAGTGATGTGGCTGAACAGTATATTGTTAATACAGCATGTTAATGGTCTATCTTCATGTATGTTGGATACCTTGATTTAGTACATTAATTCCACTTTTCTTAGTACCCTCCACAGAAAAACTGGACATAGCCAAGGGATCCTTTTATTAGGGAAATAATGATTCAGCAGTTTACCACAATTTTAAATACTGTGGTTTGTAATACTGCAATATTGTAATGCATAATACTGTATTGTAGTATCCCAAGCAGTTTTCACTCCTAATCATATTAGGAGCAAATGCTACTGACTGCATGTTACATTGGAACTCCACAATATTTGTATCTGCCTTTGATAATAAAACCATAACGCGAAATCATACCCTGCTATCATCAAATGCTGCTTCATTTTCCCTGCTTATAACAGTAAAATTATATTTTAATACACGCATGCACACATAGTTATAAGACTCATTCCTTCTTTGTTTGCCTCTGTAAATCAAGCCTATTTGCAGGTATGTTTGCTGTCTTTGCTAACTTCTGTTCATTCTTTCATCCTGTTAGTAGGTATAACTTAAGGGTCAAAGTCCTAAACAGAACCTCTGTTTAAAAAAAAAAAAAATCTTACCCAATTGCTAAAGAATTTTTTGTGTTCCAGTTTTGGGTTTGGATTTTGAGTCAGGTTGATTATAGAGATCAGTCATTTATTTAAACATTCACTAGCAGGAATACAGATAACAATAAGTTATTTTTGTTAATACAGAATTTAGCCTCATTTCCATGTATCTTATTCTAAAGGAATAATTTAAATGCATTGCTTTATTTTTTTCATAAGATTTCCATTACAGAGTCACTGCTAACAGAAACTTAGTATTGCATTTCACCTTATTCTTTACTCTAGCTGAACTGGGATTTGTTAGTTTTTTTTTTTTTTTCAGAGGAAGCTTTCTGTAATTTATACAATTGCTGCTGCTTTTCAGTGTTGAATTATTATCCATTTTAAATCACTGATTGACTTTTTTGCAATTTTGCTTCTCCCCTTCTCTCTGTCTTGTAGGTTTTGTCTTTCACACACCCAACCTCCTTTCATTCAGCAGAGACATATGAATCTCTTCTACAGTGCCTCAAAATGGAAGACGATAAGGTGGCGGAGGCAGCTATTCAAATTTTCAGAAACACTGGACACAAAATAGAAACTGAACTCCCGCATATTCGATCGTGAGAATTTTATTTGGTTTATTAACTGAATAATTTTGTATCTCTAGTTTGTAACTAATTATATACAGTGTATATGATTTTGTGTTGAAGATTAAGGTCAAAAATGTCAATTCAAGTGCTCTGGCATGTTCCATTTTCATTCACAAGTAGTTCTGGAAGTGGTTTATTTAACAGTATTTTAGTAAAAATTAAGGTGTTTGTGACATTGTGAGCATGCAGCTAGACAACTTGTGAATTATGCCACACGAGTATCCCGAGATCTTTTCATTTAATTTTGTTTAATATTTATTGTTATACAGCTTTGGTCACTCACCATAGATCCCTGTTACACCAGAAATGTTACTATTTTCATACATGAAAATATGAAATTAAAACATTTGTCTGTTTGCGTGACTAGTTCCCAACCACCTACTCCTACCACCCATCCCACCCCACCTCTCTTTATCCATCCATCCATTTTCCAACCCGCTGAATCCGAACACAGGGTCACGATGTCTGCTGGAGCCAATCTCAGCCAACACAGGGCACAAGGCAGGGAACCAATCCCGGGCAGGGTGCCAACCCACCGCAGGACACACACAAACACACCCACACACCAGCACACACTAGGGCCAATTTAGAATCACCAATCCACCTAACCTGCATGTCTTTGGACTGAGGGAGGAAACCGGAGTGCCCGGAGGAAACCCACGCAGACACGGGGAGAACATGCAAACTCCACGCAGGGTGGACCCGGGAAGCGAACCCGGATCTCCTAACTGCGAGGCACCTCTTCTTATCCCTAAAACCTTATTCCCACTAAACTCCAGAATTAAGTTCAAAGTGTCTCTCTTAGCTAAGCCCAGATTTATGCTCTGAGTTCAGGAGTGAGTGTAAAATGTCTTGTGTGTTACTAAGCCACAGAGTTCTTTGACAGCTTTGAGACTACTGGATTATTAACTCTTTTATATCCCTTAAATTTTGCCTTTAAGATCACTCTCTGTTGGGAAGAAGGTATTCAGCCCTTATTCCATTCCCTGTGACCTCCTCTGCAGGGACATTCGGCATCCCATAAGCTTGATAGGTTGCCATCTCTCCCAAGGGGATGCAACTCTTTCTTTCTTTCTCTCTCTCACATTCTTGTGCACACAGGGATAATAATAATAATAATTCTTTTCATTTCTGTAGCGCTTTCCTCACTACTCAAAGCGCTCAGCAATTGCAGGTTAAGCGCCTTGCTTAAGGGCCCAACAGAGCAGAGTCCCTTTTTGGCATTTATGGGATTCGAACTGGCAACCTTCCAATTGCCAGTGCAGATCCCTAGCCTCAGAGCCACCACTGTTCATATGCTCCCTCTGTTTACAGTAGTGCTTTGACAGAATCTCTGTAAACTAATACCTTTCCCAATTAGTAGTATTATATAGTGTACATTTAATGAAATCTAAAAGTAAGGAAAGACGGGCTTTATTTGCAAAGTTTTGTGGCAAAAGTATAAAAAAGAGCTCTTAGTACATTGTACATTTGTAATGTCCAATCCTTCATAAGTATTCTCTAAGTTTAAAAAACAAAGCATTTGCATGTTAGATATTTTTTAAATGTTTCAAAATATCTAATTAATTTGTACTTTAGCATCTTTTCCTTAAGAAAGTTAAATATTTTGTATTCTGATTGTTTACAGCACCTTAATTCCTATTCTCCATCAAAAAGCTAAGAGAGGAACACCTCACCAGGCAAAGCATGCTGTCCATTGCATTCATGCAATATTTCACAATAAAGAAGTACAGCTTGCTCAGATATTTGAAGTAAGTATCGTTCAGCATCTACAATTTTGCAAAATACCAAATGTAAGTTCATCATTATATTGATTGGTTTTGAATGTTTGCTATATCCTCCTTATTGATGAGTTTTCTTAATGCAGTTATTGCATGCTAAAAATTTGAAACCTTTGGTTAGGTAGTGTTGCAGTTAGTACATCTTTGTCACAGCTGTAGAATACTTGGCTTTGTGGATTTATGTACATGAAAGTGGTCTGCAAAGACTTTCCAACCCAAGTAGGTTGTGCTCCATGTTGTTCTGAGATGGATTAAGTGAGTTTATATAATACATACCTTTTAATGGTGATTTAAAAAAAAAAAAAAAAAACAAGCCTAATACTTATTCAGGTTAAATTCATATCTTCCAGTATTAGTCAGTTTATCTTAAATATAGTAAAGGAATCCTAAATAGCATTTTTCTGAAATTTTATATACGTAATAGTGCAGTTAAGCACTTGTCCCCTTTTTCATCTGTAGTTTGAATTGATTAAATATACAGAAAACTATCAGTTTTCACTTTATAATCCCACTTCATAAACAGAACACTTAAGATTTCCCATCAGTTACATGTTCTGTTAATAGTAGATAACTGTACTTCTGGTTTTCTTTTCCTCTTTTTTGAATGTAGTGTGTTCTTCTTACAGCCTCTCAGTAGGAGTCTCAATGCAGATGTGCCAGAACAGCTAATAACTCCTCTAGTTTCTCTGGGTCATATTTCAATGTTGGCACCAGACCAATTTGCTTCTCCTATGAAGTCAATTGTTGCAAATTTTATTGTAAAGGATCTTCTCATGAATGATCGGGTAAATAAACTTTTTTTTAACTTTATAATGTTTGATTTTTTTCCAATAATATTTACATTGTACTTGAGAAATTGTGAATGGTGTTCTGGCATTTTGTCTGTTCGTTTCAGTGAAAGTTCAGACTTGCATACAAAATTAGATTATAAATATCTGCAGGAATGGAGCTCACATATAACCCAAGGCCAATTTGTATTTAGCTCTAAAGCCTGTTGGTACTGATGTTTATTTCAGCAGCAGAGAGATGGCAGTGTAAAATGCCATCATGAAATTCTGACTTAACACAAACCCCCCAACCCCCTTTTTTATTTTATTGTCATCATTCCATTCAAATAGTCAATTTTTACAAAAAATGGGATTGAAAACAGATCAACCCCCACCCCTGAGAAAGAGAGCATGGCCAATGGTATAAAAATTAAATTGATGAGTTTAATAGGCGGATAAAGATAAATGGAGAAGAGAATCTACTTCCTCAGTGCTTTAAGAGATTATTCTAAAATGTTATTGATTAGATCCTGCCAAGTTTTGAACAAGTTCTGCACAGATCATCTGAGAATTTGATTTTTTTGGAAAAACACAAGCCCCTTTCACACAGTAGAACACAGGAATCTACCAAGCTTACTTATTCCAGAATCACATTAAAAAATCTGCTTGTTCACGTAGATTAAAATGAGTAAACTATGTTAAATATCAGTTTAAGTAAATAAAGAATGTTCATGTTCTACCTGTTATCTATTTATACATGTTGAATTATACTTCACTGTTAGAGTTTAATATGCCAATATTCAATAAATCATTCAAACAAAATACTTCCTTGTAGATTTGTGCGTGGTTTGCCTTCAGGGAGGCGCTACAGATGCATCACAACAAGGTCAGACTGAAGAACAGTTTTTTCCCAAAAGCCGTAACCATTCTAAACTCTCGCACATGCACTGACTACACAGTCTAACCCCCCAACCCCTGGACTTCCTTCTATCCATCAACTGTGCAATATTCAATATCTAAATGCTACTGATAATAACTGTGTAATATCTGTATACTGTATAATATTACTCTCAGGGTCCAACATCCAGGTACTTACTGCACATGATCATCATTATTGTGCAATATTTAAATTATGTGCAATAACCCAATAGGGCAATAGTTATTTATTCTTTCCAGTATTTAAATAATGTGCAATAATCCAGTAGTGCAATAGTTATTCTTTCCATATGTATATAGCGTCGCAGAACTTTTTTTGCAACTTCTTTGCAACTTTTTGCACCATTTGTTTGTTTATTTTATTTACTTGTTGTGTTCTACATATGTCTGCACTGAAGGAGCTGCTTTTAATCTCATTGTACATGTGTATAGTGACAATAAAAGGCATTCTATTCTATGTTTTTTCCATTAAGAAAAAAGTGGAGGTTTATCCAGTTTTTCACACATTACATCAGAATAGCAACTGAAATTTTTTCTGTTGATTTATAGTACACAATTTGTAATGTGCAAATTTTCATAGTAACCTAAACTGTGCTGAAAATGTCAGTTTTCCAATCTTTACTCAAATTGCTTATCCAAGTGGGAAGATAACATCTTAATTTTAAAAATTGTGCATTGCCAAGGCTATTTTCATAAAGAGTATAAGCTGCATTTGATGCAAGACAGAATATTTAAAATGTCGTTCTTTAAAAAAAAGTGTTGCTTTTGTTTCCTCTTATTGTTTAGTGTATATTAGTGCATATATTACATTCTTTTAAAATGTGGCAGTTTTTAAAACAGTTTTGTATTTTTTTTAATTTTGTATTTTAAAGTGCTGGTATAATATGTAGCCAATGTTTAATCTTTTCTGTTTAAGTCTGTAGGCAATAAAAATGGAAAGTTATGGTCTCCTGACGAGGAGGTTTCTCCAGAAGTACTAGCAAAGGTAAGATCTTTAAAAGTCCACAAGCTTTATGTTCCTTTCCAGGATTTTAACATCTAAGAATGAGCAGTCAGGCTATTTTTGGAGTCTTGGGGCATCATACCTTTACCTAGTGATGAATTGTAGTTGACTTTGATAGTCATTTAGGCCAATAAATAGTAAGTTATTCTTCAAAAATAAGAATACATTTTTCCTTAAAATGAAGGTTTCTAGGTATGATAGTTATTTTATTATAATGGTTGGTGACACAAAGGAAGAAAATCTTGTATGCTTAGGTTAGATTAAAATGTGCGTCTCTGAAAGCATGAATACTGATTAGACAGAAAAAATAAATGACAGAAAATTATCTTCTGCTACATGTTTCTCGGCTGTAAGAAAAAATATGCCCAGTATCTTGATGTTGTATAGTCATGTCTCGTAACCTTGGAGTTTAATTTTACCTAAAATTCAAGTTCTTTCAATCATCCATCTCTCTCTGTCTTTCTCACAGCATTTGAAATACTATGTAAAATGTTTAGAATACTTCCTAAGCCTCAAGATGCATAATGGCTTAGAAATTTACATATCACAATGATTAAAAAATTTTCAATAACAGGTTTCTTAAAAATTTGTTATTTTAGTTCTAAGTGTTTGCTTGATATCAATTTGAATTACCTTTGCAGGTGCAGGCTATCAAGTTACTGGTGCGCTGGTTGTTGGGAATGAAAAATAACCAGTCCAAGTCTGCTAATTCCACACTACGTTTATTATCTGCTATGCTTGTAAGTGAAGGGGATTTAACAGAGCAAAAAAAAATCAGGTAGATCTTTTTTTTATATTTTTTGCACACCTATGTATTTCTATGTATGAGGCTGGACCCAGTTAGACTCCAAGATTAGGCTATTTCTAATGAATTTGCATGCAGTTTATGTGAGGAATTTGCAGACTTGGATGCAACTGCCAATCCTAATGTGATGTGGGAGGTTGTTGGTGTTGCTGGTGTACCCAGGAGGTGGCTGCAGTGATTTGTAGTATCCAGGGTGAACTTCTTCAGGCTGTTGGTAAGGCTGTCCTCCAGGAATTGCAAGCAATCTTTGCTTCCATTTGGGAGACGGGCATCATCCAGACTATCTGGAAAATGGGACTTGTCATCCCTATCATGAAATGGAAGGGTAATTGCCTGGATTGCGGTAATTAAAGGAGGATAACCCTGCTTTCAGTGCCTGGTAAGGTTCTTGCTAGGGTCATTCTCAATAGGATCTGTGATCACCTGCTCACCTACCAACAACCAGAGCAGTCTGGTTTTACGCCTAAGAAATCTACCATAAACTGTATCCTGGCACTGAGGGTTCTCATGGAGAACAAACATGAATATCAGCATTGTTTCTTTGCAGCCTTTGTTGATTTTTGCATAGTCAATGGAGGCTCTTGAGAGATTAAGGAGTCTTGAGTGTCTGGGCTTGCGAGTGTCCTGGAAAAAAACCAAGATCCTGGCCTTTAATGACCTCTTGGGCACAACCATCAGCAGTGTGTCTGTCTATGGAGGGAATATGAGGTTGACGTACTTTGTCAGCAACATGTATGTCTCTGATGACTCTTCCTATGAAGTCATTAGACAGATTGGGAGAGTGTGAGAGGTCATGAGGTCGATGGAGAGAGTTGTGTGGCTCTCTCCATATGTCTGCAAAAGGACGAAGGTCCACGTCCTTAGCGTCCTGGTGCTTCCTGTTTTGCTATATGGTTGTGAGATATGGGCGCTATCCAGTGACCTGAGACGAAGACTGGACTCTTTTGGTATTGTCTCTTAGGAAAATTCTTTGGTACCATTGGATTGACTTTGTGTCGGATATGCAGTTGCTCAAAGAGTCCCAAATGAGGCACATTACCTGCATTGTAAGGTAGCATCAGTTATGGCACTACAGCCATGTGGCACGATTGTCAGTGGGTGATCCGGCTCACAGGATCTTCATTGCTGTGGACCCGAGCGATTGGACCGGGCCAAGGGTCATTAACCGGGACTCCGAGGTGTTTCATCGTGTGGTGGGTGAAGCAGTG
>NC_041398.2:113357720-113402720 GCF_900747795.2 Erpetoichthys calabaricus
ATGCAGTTTGTAAATGGTGGTTTTTATTATTTAGGGAGAAAAAAAAAATCCAAACCTACATGGCCCTGTGTGAAAAAGTAATTGCCCCCTGAACCTAATAACTGGTTGGGCCACCCTTAGCAGCAATAACTGCAATCAAGCGTTTGCGATAACTTGCAATGAGTCTTTTACAGCGCTCTGGAGGAATTTTGGCCCACTCATCTTTGCAGAATTGTTGTAATTCAGCTTTATTTGAGGGTTTTCTAGCATGAACCACCTTTTTAAGGTCATGCCATAGCATCTCAATTGGATTCAGGTCAGGACTTTGACTAGGCCACTCCAAAGTCTTCATTTTGTTTTTCTTCAGCCATTCAGAGGTGGATTTGCTGGTGTGTTTTGGGTCATTGTCCTGTTGCAGCACCCAAGATCGCTTCATCTTGAGTTGACGAACAGATGGCCGGACATTCTCCTTCAGGATTTTTTGGTAGACAGTAGAATTCATGGTTCCATCTATCACAGCAAGCCTTCCAGGTCCTGAAGCAGCAAAACAACCCCAGACCATCACACTACCACCACCATATTTTACTGTTGGTATGATGTTCTTTTTCTGAAATGCTGTGTTCCTTTTACGCCAGATGTAACGGGACATTTGCCTTCCAAAAAGTTCAACTTTTGACTCATCAGTCCACAAGGTATTTTCCCAAAAGTCTTGGCAATCATTGAGATGTTTCTTAGCAAAACTGAGACGAGCCCTAATGTTCTTTTTGCTTAACAGTGGTTTGCGTCTTGGAAATCTGCCATGCAGGCCGTTTTTGCCCAGTCTCTTTCTTATGGTGGAGTCGTGAACACTGACCTTAATTGAGGCAAGTGAGGCCTGCAGTTCTTTAGACGTTGTCCTGGGGTCTTTTGTGACCTCTCGGATGAGTCGCGTCTGCGCTGTTGGGGTAATTTTGGTCGGCCGGCCACTCCTGGGAAGGTTCACCACTGTTCCATGTTTTTGCCATTTGTGGATAATGGCTCTCACTGTGGTTCGCTGCACTCCCAAAGCTTTAGAAATGGCTTTATAACCTTTACCAGACTGATAGATCTCAATTACTTCTGTTCTCATTTGTTCCTGAATTTCTTTGGATCTTGGCATGATGTCTAGCTTTTGAGGTGCTTTTGGTCTACTTCTCTGTGTCAGGCAGCTCCTATTTAAGTGATTTCTTGATTGAAACAGGTGTGGCAGTAATCAGGCCTGGGGGTGGCTACAAAAATTGAACTCAGGTGTGATACACCACAGTTTGGTTATTTTTTAACAAGGGGGCAATTACTTTTTCACACAGGGCCATGTAGGTTTGGATTTTTTTTCTCCCTAAATAATAAAAACCATCATTTAAAAACTGCATTTTGTGTTTACTTGTGTTATATTTGACTAATGGTTAAATGTGTTTGATGATCAGAAACATTTTGTGTGACAAACATGCAAAAGAATAAGAAATCAGGAAGGGGGCAAATAGTTTTTCACACCACTGTATGTATGTATGTGTATATATATATGTATGTATGTATGTGTATATATATATGTATGTATGTATGTATGTGTATATATATATGTATGTATGTATGTGTATATATATATGTATGTATGTATGTATGTGTATATATATATGTATGTATGTATGTGTATATATATATATGTATGTATGTATGTGTATATATATATATGTATGTATGTATGTGTATATATATATATGTATGTATGTATGTATATGTATATATATATGTATATGTGTATATGTATATATGTATGTATATATGTGTGTATATGTATATAGAGAGACAGAGAGAGAGTAGTCTTACAAGGAGGAAAATTTCAATATCCAGATTTTCAAAGCTAATTGTTATATCCACTCAGACATGAAGTTGTAATTACTGCCAGAGGTGTATCTAACAAATACTGCCTTGTGTATGCTTATGCAGTCAATTATTTTGTATTTTATATTTGTAATTACTTTAGGTCACTTTGCAGAGGTCTATTTTTACTTGACATTAAAGATCCTTTTTCTGTTAATAAATGTTATAATAAAACCAAATTAAATCCACTGTTACTCAGTTTGCATAATGATAATGTGGAAGTGTCCAAGGGGGTGAATACTTGAGGCACTGTTATCACCATAATCATCATTTTAATAGTCATTTTCTGAGTGTACTCATGTTCGCAAGTATCCAACCTAAATTTTTTTTCCTCCTTCTCTGTGGTCCTGGACACCATGTGGGGCAAGGTCGATTCTTTTCATATCCGGTTCAGCTCCTTCAGTTTCTCCTCATAGCTCATTCCTGTTAGTCCTTGAATAAGCCTAATCACTGTTCTCTTAATATTACCTAGCAGTGTTGTCTGGTATGTTTTTTTTATAATATATATAGTATATTATATATTTGGAGACCAAAACTTTGTACAGTACTCCAGATGAGGTTTCACAAGCGTGGTACATAATTTAAGTACAACTTCCCATGTCTACTGTGATTCCTATTGTACAGTACTTTCATGTTTCAGGGCTCCCATTCTCCATTCAAACCTAACATTTCTACTTTCTATATCTAATAACTTGTGCTTACTTAAATTAAATTCATCTACCACAAATCTACCCAAGACTTTATGCTAATTCCCTCTGTAACAATTTATCCTCTGCAAACATAGCCAGCTTAATGATTGTTTTTATATTCTTGTCTAGATCCTTTATGTGTATTAAAAAGATCAGTGGCCCAGCACAGATCCATGAGAAACACCACTTTTAACATCACCTAATTCTGAAAAGTTCCCTTTAACATTACCCTTTGGTTCTTAAGTTTGAGCCAATTATGTGCCAATTTGCACACTGAGCCTGGAATTTCTCCTGCTTTAGTTTGATTGCTGACCATTTTTGTGGTACCTTACCTTTCCCTTCTGAAAGCAAAGATAAATATTTTTCCTCTTCTGTTATCATACACTTTTGATCCTTGCGCACAGAATTCCAGTATTTTAGTTAAAACATGACCTACCTCATCTGAACTCATGTTGAGTGTTTACTAATTCGCCAGTTCTAGACATTTGTTACTGGAGCTTTTCTTTAAAAATTGCTTTTATTAATTTACCAGTGATGCACATTAAGCTTACTGGTCTAGTTACTTGTATCAGCCCAATCACCATTTTTATACAACAGAATAATATTAGCTAGTGTCCAGTCTTTCGGAATTTCCTCAGTCTTCAAAGTTTTTCAAAAAATATGTGGTAAGGTTTTATATATGTACTCACTGCCTTCCTTAAGTACTTGAGGGTAAATGTTATTTAGTCTTAGTGACTTGTTTGATTTTAGCCTGTTTAATTTAAGCAGTATTTCTGCCTCTACAATTTCCTTAGTAGGCCTGTTAGTTTTAGGAGGTTTTTGGTTTTTTATTCAAGTTGATATTATTTGCTGTTTCACTTTTTCGTACTTTCCTCATACCTCTGGCATGTTTTATCATGCCATGATCAACTTTACTCAGCAAAAAATTGTTTACCATACTCCTTGGACCACAAGATACATCTTTAACCAACATTTTCCCTCATTTTTTAAATACGATGCTGTACACAGTCATTTCCATCACATCACCAATCTCCAGAATCCTCTGTCTCATCTTTCCCATCACAGAAGCCACCATGGACTCCATCATAACCATTGACACTGACTTCAACATACCCATATAAGCTGACACCCGTTTTTACTCCTCCCCTCACTGAGGTACCTAAGACCTTCATCAACCCTTCCTGAAACTCTTCACCACTTCTATCAACTATTTGACATATGCCAAGACTATATTCATCAGTAGTTTCTCAAAATTCATTCTTACAACTCCAACATGCTCGTTAACGTTGCTAGTGTCTTGAGGTTAGAGTATGTTCACAGTACCTCTTGCATGTAGTAAAAAGCAACTGAAGGAGTTTCCATACTTAAGGTATTGTACTGCAAATTAAATTTTTATCTTTGCAAATCATCATTACAAAGCATTGGCAGCCCATAATGCCCATGGGTACTCCTACCTTCCTCCATCAAATAGAATGTTGAGAAACCCCGTTTATAATGGCCTTAGACCTGATGTATTGTGGGTAGGCTGGTTTAATTGCAAGGATAATGATTAAAAGATAGTAAGAAAAACATGTGCAGGAGAGAGTATAAAAATTGTGGCTTTGCAGCCTTGGCAGTATGATAGAAAATCAGGTGAAGTTATGAAAGTACTGAACAAAAGGAAAGTTCATTTGTTTTCAGCAGAGGAACTGGAAAGAAAGGTATGAGAATCATGTAATGTACTAGTTGATGTGTCCGGAGAGCATGATGTCAATGCTAAGGTTGTGCACTTATGCCATAGAAATGGGCAGACAAAGTGGTCAAAATGAAGAGAATGTGTCAATAAGATAATTGCCAAACAACTTTTGTCTTCACATTTTTTGGTAACTTTTGTAGTAAATCTACACATTGGAACAAGTATTTTTGTGTCATAACCATCAGCATTTGAGTCTTCTTTACAGTGTGCTGTAACCATCTGTATAGCTCCATCAATAGCATTTAATTCATATTTTCTATGTTGCATGTAGTATGTACTTGTAGACCCTGCAATTAAGAGAATGTATACTTATTTTAATATGCACATTGGCATCTGTAGTTTTGACTGATATTCATAGTTTTTGTGTGTACAATAACGCCTTACTTTAGACTGTCTTCTTGGCACCATTTAGGTCCCTGAACAAAACCATGCCAAGACAAATAATTTTTTATTACAGTTAAAGGTAACAACAAAGAAAGGTACAGTACCTTGGAGATAAAAAATACAATTAGGGAATAAATCAAGATCAAAAGACCTTTCACACCTTCCCCCATCTGCCTCTTCTACCCTTCAGTTTTTATGGGGGTTTTTTTATATATTTTTTTTTTCTTTTTTATATTTCTGTCCTGATCTCTTGTCCACTCTCAACTCAACTTTAGGTTCACTGGTGCAGTGGCCACTGGCCTGTTGTAAGTTTGGTACTTCAAGGCCACTTCTGGTCTCCTCTGAAGTACTTCAGGGCCAGACATGTCTCTATAAAACCCCTGGTGGTGTTTGCCCAAAGTGTCCTGATTTTTAGCAAAAGGGCCAGACAGCCCTGCAGAGGCCACAATAACCACTGCCTTTGCCAGCAGTTACAAGGGTCAGGAATATATAGTCTTTTACTGTGCATTCCACACTGTCCTTCCAATATACTTGCATCTCTAATATAATTTGAGGGAGTGTCTTGCCTGTGTCGTCTTATGGAATCTCTTTAAGGGCAGGTTAGGAATGGCCTCTATCTTATGATACAGGCACTGACCCAGATTACATTTTTGCACCACTTGCTGCCAAAACTTCCAAGATGAACACTGGCTCTCTGTATTCATAAACTGGGTAATAGAGCAAACAAAACACCAGGATACAAATTCCATTCTTGTTTTGTTTGCTTTTTCCTGTTAGTTTAACCTAAAATTTGATACTTATATTATTCTGGAAAAGAATTCTACACTTTAAAAAATGTAGTAAAATATTGCATCAAATGTTTTGCTACTAGACTTTTTTAGAATTTTTTGCTAAATTTCCAGCTTGGTAATTTATTTGCAGTATTATGTGAATGATTGATTAGGTTTAATTTATCGTTGCTCAAAAATGTTGTGTAAATACTGTGTATTGAAATTAACTAGCCAATTGTAGGCAAAAATAAATTTTTAAAGTAAGATAAATGAGACCATCTGTACTTTACTATGATGATAAGTACTGTTTTGCTTTTATTTTGGTATGGTATAAAAATAAATGTAAGGGTGACAGACAATAAGTATTGACTCTTCACTTTTATTTTTAACAAGACTTAATAAAACTTTTATATATACACACAATGTACTGGGCCTTTTGAAAAGGTGTTACTTTTTTTTTTTTTTTTTTTAACTTGTATGTTTGTTAAAGAAGTAGTCACATGTGAGATGTTAGTCGGTCATAAAAATGTTCATTGGACTGTAAATTAATCACTATTTTCACTTTTCCAGCAAGTCTGACATGTCTCGCCTGCGACTCGCTGCTGGTAGTGCCATTATGAAGCTTGCACAAGAACCCTGTTATCATGAAATCATCACTCCAGAGCAGTTTCATCTTTGTGCACTTGTCATCAATGTAAGGATTTTGTAATGGTTTATCAACAGCCTGAATATTACATTTCTTCATCTTTATTCATAAATCTGTCAACTCAGTATTGAAATCCTGGAGCAGGTTTTGTGTTTTTTGTATTTGGTGCTGTTCATCTTTCTGTCCTGACCATAACCTATGTGTCTGTAGAGGATGCTGCCCTCTCTGCTCTTAAATGCAAAGACAACAAAACTCATCACTCAAGTAGCACTGTACATGCAGTTAGTTTTATTTCCATATAGTTCCATGTGAAGCCTGGGGTTGCCTGCAGCTGACATACTCGTCCTTGAGTCCAGGGGCCTCATGCATAATGCCGTGCGTAGAACTCACACTATAACATGGCGTAAGCACAAAAGCAGGAATGTGCGTATGCACAGAAAAATCCAGATGCAGGAATCTGTACGTACGCAAACTTCCACGTTCTTCCGCTACATAAATTCTGATCAGCGTGAAAAGTAACGCACATGCCTTCTGTCCCGCCCCAACTCCTCCCAGAATTACGCCTCTATGAATATGCAAATCAATATAAATAGCCTTCTGTGAAAAGACAATGGGAAAAGCACGGGGGAAAATATAAGAATTTCAGCAAATACCAAGTTGAGGCAAAGGAAAAACGTACTATTTGTTGGTTTAAACAGTGGTATAATCAACAACTAACGTGTACTAAAGTGCACGTTAAATTCTTTGTTCTGTATTTGATCTTCTATGTGCTCTGTGTGTGAATCACTACCTGCTTCTTAAACGGGCTTTCTCTTTCTCCGACTGGACACATAATCCATTACATTCGTGATATTACAGCTCTCTGAATAATTAAAATACTGAGATGTATACATGATATCTTTTTCATGATAGGACTTAAAGTATGTTATTAAACATGGGAACACGGTGGCGCAGTGCTTGTTCATGTCTCACGCAAGAGACTTGCTGCGCCATGCATGACCTTCGATGAAATAATTTATTACAGAAGTACTGTCTCTTTCAAACGTACTAACCTCCAATTCCTGTCCTTCCTTTTCTTTCTCCAAATACCCAATCGCCACACAATCAGCTCTGTAATAGACGTGAAGCCATTTGTAAGCTTAGAACGCCGATTCTTCAAAACTTTTAAGGAACATTGAAATATCTTCGTAGTACATGTTTAATTATTCTATCCGTCTATCCTTCCAGTGTCGTGTCAGCACCAGCAATAATACAGCGCAAGGCAGGAGCTATCCGTGAACTAGCTAGCGCTGCGGCACCGTGTCCTCACATGTTTAATTATTAACAATACAGATTATTTAAATGAAGTTAAAGTTTTATCTATATACTATAAGCAACATATTTTGCTGCATTTCATCTTAAAAATGATATCGTCATCATATGTAAATACGCGCTTTATAAAGTGGTGCAGGTTGTGCAATATTATAACTGTAGTGCAAGTTTACAGTGAGGTGATTGTACTTATAAGTACAAACAGTTCTACAAGGAGCACTTGATGGACTGATTGAGTGCATTTATAGTTCTTGGGATGAAACTTTTTCTAAACCGCGAAGTCCGTACAGGAAAGTCTCTGAAACGTTTTGCCATGGCTGAGGCAGCGTCTGCTTCATGCTGTATACTGATAATTCTCTTTCCAATTAGCTGCTGCTGTGATTCCCCACTCAGATACAGTGATATAAATACTCCGAGTGGTGCAGTGAGAGTAATATGGAAAAAGATGATCTGCTGTGGCAACCCTTAACGGGAGCAGCTGAAAGAAGAAGATGATGCATTGAGAGTAACAACGCTAAAGCAGTTAGGGTATTTGGAATACTATGGCTATTCCCTGGACCATTATATTGCTGCAGGTTAATTACACTCAGATGCATTACACTAATAAACAATATGCAGTTAGTTTCAGTGTATTTATAAAGCCGCGTCAGGAATGTGGGTCTAAGAAAGAAAGGGTGACCACACAGGAACAGTAGCACTGCTTTGACGCTGGGTGCCGCCAGTCTGCAAAACCGAGCGGAGAAATTGCGTATGCCAGGGCATGAGGTACTGTGGAAAAGTGCGTGGCTTTACGCCAAGTTTAGGTTTTATACATCGCGATTTGAGCGTGGAAACGTTCGTACGCAACATTTCTGTGCGTACGCACCGTTTATACGTGAGGCCCCAGGATATCGATAGTCATAGACCAAGTTAGACTAGTACGAATGAGAACACAGATTAACAAGAGTAGTGCAAAACTGCATTTTTTTTTCTCCCCATTCAAAGTGTCAAAAATACAGTATGATTTTTCAATAAATAAAATCCACAATAAAACACTGACAAATTTTAAAATTAATTAATTAATCTGTTAAAATCAAGGTTAGATTTGGTCTTCAAAAGTTACTCTTCCCAGTGCTGTACATTCACTCTCCCTCTCTCTGCCCCCTCTTACTTCACTCACTGAACTTCTAGGTATAAACAGGAAAGTGAGAATCCAAAACAGCAGCGCCCAAATGACTGTCCCAGCCATCTTTCTGTTGGTGTTTGACAGGACAAGCTTAGCATGACTCTGTCTTCCACTTGCCTTCCTAAGTGTCTGCAGGATCCCCAAGAGCCCTGATTGCTCCTACTCTCTACTGTTAAGCAGGAACGATCTGGTCCACCTGAGGAGCACCTTTTTCCATTCTCCTCCGTGTTGCTTTCCTGACCGTTTCGCTTCCCTCAATCTGCAGTGGCTCTCAACAGATTATCTTCTCTCCTGTCCTCCTCCTCCTCCTCCTAAATTTTAAATCTTCTGTTTCACTTTTTTTTACCTGCTCTATCTTATCTTATCTTATTTTATTTGCTTTTTCCATACCGCCCTGACTTTTGCTTGTGTTCCTGATCTTCTGACAGCTGAGTCTTTTTTTGTTAATTTCTTTATGAAAATCTCCAGAGTTGAGCTAGCTCTCTGTGTAATGTGTTTGATTCCTGTATTATGATTTGATGTTAAATACAAGTTTGGTATTTTTCAAGTTGAAGTTATTTTTTTACAATCATGGTGTATATTAATTTCCTAAATGAAACTGTCTAGTAAAGTAAATCATTTATTTTATAAAATACCAAGCCTGCCCTTGTGTTTTGTAATGGATAAAAACAACACTTGAATGCAATGTGAAACCAAAAGCATTAATATGTTCTTTTTTCAAGCCAACACTGTTATCAAGTACTGATTTGCATTTTGAGTTTGCACACAGCATATCCATGTCATTTTCAGAAGGAAAAATAAACTATTTAGTCTAAGATTCAGCCTTAAAAAAGAAGATAAGCTTTTTGCTTCACTTTGCTTCTCGTCTTCCTCTGTGGCACCCTTTAGGCACAGGGGCATGATTTCATCTTGAAGAGTCCTCTCCAAGCGCTGTATTTGATATTATTGAATGTTCATGTCTAGATGTGAATTCTCTTTTCTTTAAATGGCTAGATAATAACTGAAAAAGTCAGTTTTTCAATTATATGCTTTTACTATATGTAAGCTTATTCCTACCATTTTTTGTTTATATTTTTGCTTTATTTCGTAAACGTATTGCCTACTACTGTCACTATAATCATCCACACACATTCTCTCACTAGCTTGCCGAAGTAAGGTTGAGGATGTGAATAATGTGTAATCAAGTGACAAGAAATGATAGGCATACATTTAGCTCAGGCTGTGATTGTTAGATGTGATCTGAACAGTAAATGAATGGTCAGCGTCCTTCCAGCCTTTGAATGTAAAACTGATAATGAAATCTGCTCTTATCCAATTTATTCTTCCTTATTACTATAAGTGATTGTAACGTGTATTTAAATTCCTACATGTAAGCTTACAAAAATTGTTTGTTGCATGCTTGTTTTTTCTGCTTCCTCCTTAATCCAATTAAAAACGTTAAAATATTTTTTATATCCTATGTTAATATTATCTTTGCTTTTACTCCTATTCCCCTGAATTTCCCTTGTATTGCCTTGAATATTTATGAAGCGCTTTGAACATGTGAAAGGTGCTATATAAATGTATTATTATTACTACTCAGTGCCATGAGTTCAGGTCTGATTACTAACCTGGCTAGTGACTGTATGAAGTCTGCATGTTTGCCCTTTGTGTATGTGGACTGAGTGCATGTAACTTCATTTTTTTGTAGCTGGATATTAGTGTGTCAGTAAGAACTCTTAATTGCCCAAATCTGTTTATTCCTACATATGTTGTTAAATTACATTCTCCCAGTTTAGGCTCATAGGGAGCTATCCTAGGTTTTTTATGCTGCTTATTAAGTAAATGATCTGAAATTTTGCTGGAGCAGATGTTCAGTATTTTTTGTAAATGGTATGCTTTAGAGTGCAGTTTCATGTGGCAAATATATACCATGATTGGGAAGAAATAAGTTTGAATTCAAAAATACCAAACTTGTACTTTTAAACAATTCCAAACGTATTACAGGATTTTAATAAATTAGAAAGGTATTATTATTCCTTGGGCAGTTTTATCATATAAGACTTATTAATTTTGCATTCTCTGTGGGTTTTTTTTTTTTTTTTTTCTTAACCTTAGGATGAATGTTATCAAGTGAGGCAAATATTTGCTCAGAAGTTACACATGGCTCTTGTGAAGCTGCAACTACCTCTAGAGTATATGGCTGTTTTTTCTTTATGTGCCAAAGATCCAGTAAAGGAGAGGAGAGCTCATGCTAGACAGTGTTTACTTAAAAACATCAGTATCCGCAGAGAATACATCAAGCAGAATCCCGTAACTAATGGTAAGTGGGGTTTTTGTGTTTGTTTGTTTAACAACCACCACCAATCAAATTTAGTGCTTTTGTTGTCTATGATTTTTTAAAATTTTACATGCATGGCATATTGTTGGATTTTCCATATTTCTACTGATTTGAAAATTCCATGTTAATCCCTTAGGTTTTAAATTTGGAGCTCCAAATTGTTTTATACTCTGTATAGTGTAAATGTCTTTGCATATGAAGAGAAGCCAAGTCCAACTAGCAATCGCCCACTTAGTGTGTTTCAAGTTAGCCTGAGTTGATGATGAAAAAGAGATATGGAGCATGAGACTGTTACATACAAAGCATAAGTGTTTAATTTCTTTTTACATCCGGCCATTTGTTCAGTTTCATATGCCTTAATTTCCAATGATTCCAACAGCTATTACTAGCAGTTGGTGAAGTAGATTTCTTTTAAAACTGCAGCGAAAACTTGTGTGTTTGCTTAGACCAGGATCACACTGCATGACTTGTAGCATAAAGTACTTGGTCACTACAGTTGCTTGATCTATTTGCTTTGTGGATGTTAGATTACATAAGTAGGGAATAACAGTACACAACTTTCTCAATTTCTCAGCACGTTTAAATTTCCAAAGTATTACTAGCTCTTTGCATTTGGAGAGCCAGTTAACTGCTTTTACCATTCAGGTGGCTGTATAAATGTTTTCCATGGATGGTGAGTTCATTCTCCATATTGGCCCATCTTTCTACCTTTTCCATTCTCTGAGTGCTATGACTCTAAACTTAGACTGGCATTCACAGAGACTCACTGCCACTGTTCACAACTTGCTAAGTTTATGCAAATGAAGGCTGTGACTGAAACTTGCTAAAAAGGTCCTGTGGTGTGAACTGTAATTTATAATTTGCATGATGAAAATATTTTCCCAAATGTGTGTTGTTTTTTTTTTTGAGCATGTTATGTTTTTACTTTAAATAATTAAATCTTTGGGTCTGAAATACCTCATTTTACCTGGGCTAAAATAAGGTAAGTTACAAGATTGGTTGAAGAGCAAATCTGAAAGCGCTTTTATTTAGTTTTGTTCCCTGTGGAGTATTAGTTTAGAATAATTTTCATTGACCAGACCTCTCTATTCACAGCAACAGTCCACTTGTACACCAGTGCCATTTGAAATTTTGCCATTTCCTTAGTCTGTTGGTCAGTCTCTTGTTTCATTGTGCTGTCCTAGCAAGAACCTAACCCCCTCCTGTTGAGTCTGTTCTTTAGTCCTAGTGTGTAGAACAAACCCCCTTCTGAAAGGGAAATGTGGCATTGATCTGGGGCTTCAAATTAACATCCTCACTGCTTCTCACTTACCTGTGAATTGCTAAACTGTATGACAGGTCATCGTGAGATAGGCTAAAAGGACAGCCTCAGAGTCAAAGGTTTAACGTTCAAATCCCTAAGCTGTATACTGTCCGTGCCTCATGTGCTTTCATATCCAGTCGATGAAAATTACAAAAAAGAATACACATGATAGAACATTGACTTTATCTTTCTTCCACCTTAAACTGATTCATTTTATTGTCAAGAATACAGAACAAATACTCAAAACCCACCTGCCAACATTACCTAGAAGGCCACCCCCTTTGACGTGATTGCTTCCTTTACAGCTGGTGTCACCAAAGGGTCCTTGGATTGCTGCCATGATAGGCACCACCCACCCTTGGCCCACAAGTTCATGCAGCTGATGAGAGCAAAGCAGGTGAGCCTCAGATTGTTGGTTCTCCTTTAACTTTTTTGCAGGGAAAATGTGTAGCTTTTCCTGGGGGGAAAAAAAAAAGTTGGTGGACCTACAGCCTGTCTCCAACCCTGTTGATTGTTGTTTTATTCCCATTTGTGTTCAGTGACAAGCATTTAGGCAGCAGACTGTTGGTCTTCCTTCAGTTTTTCTGGTAGTGAAAGATGCATATAATAATGAATATAATTCTGAACCAGACTGGAACTGAGTACACATTTTCTCTGTAAACTTGAACTGACAGCCTGCCTCCCTCTTCGCTCACTCTCTACTCCGGACCCCATCCAAACCCACTTGCGCTCCTTTGCGATGTTCTTTGAAAATGCAGCAATTATGTGTAATGTCTAGCAATGGCACTGATTATAAAATGTCAAATAAGTGCTGAGCTTCAGACCTCTTAAGGTATGAATTTAAACTTTGTTTTCTACACATTTGTATTTAACAAAAAACTGAGCTGTCTAAAGTCTCAGATGTTTTTGGTAACTAATAAAATGTAACTATTTTAAATTAAAATTAATACTTTGCAGGTTTATTCATATGTACAGTATATGCCTTGACCTCTTTCTTATTGTGTAATCATTAAGTGAGTTTTTTTTTTTTTTTTTTTTTTTGTATTTAGAGAAGCAGTTATCCCTGTTGCCGGAATACGTTGTTCCATACATGATACATCTTCTAGCAAATGACCCAGATTTCACTAGACCTCAAGATTTTGAACAGCTCCGGGACATTAAAGAGTAAGTGAAATTAATGTCTGTCACCTGCATTTTTTTTTTCTGCAAAATAAGAGAATTAAGTTTTTTTTTTTATTATGTCACTCTTTATATACATTTGTAGTGATTTATTTATACTGCTAAAATATGGTAATGTTTTTATTTTATCATAAATATTTTGACCAGCAGTTGTTTTCTTACTCTGCATTGTGTGTTACATGTTGATTTTCTGCATAGATTCTGGTTTTTTTTGGCAATAATTAGATCCATACCTCTAGATAGTTAAAGAATGAGATAAGTAAATTTAGTTGCACCACCATTTTTGCAAATTAGCTTGCATGAGTTTTTCCTTCCATAAATTGAGCAGATACCCCAAATGCTAGATGGAAACTCTGTGTGGGAGATTCACAAGTAAGACAAGTTTGTTGAAATGTGATGTATTTTAATATACAAAGAAATGTGTATGTGTATATATATATATATATATATATATATATATATATATAATATATTTGCAGCTGGAGATCCACGAAGGGAGAAAAAACGAATCACGTATCATAAAATAGTTTTTTATTCCTGAGCTTTCAACCCCTATCAGGGGTCTTCATCAGAGGATAATGCTTAGACTTACAAGAATCAAAGGCAATATATAGCAACACATTCAGTGTTGGTGGGGTGGGGTGGGTGGAGGTGACTAAGTCAGTATGATCAAGGGGTGGGGGGGGGGTATAACTTAGTCACCCCCACCTAACCCCCCCCCACTGAATGTGTTGCTATATATTGGCTTTGATTCTAGTAAGTCTAAGTGTATATATGTATGTATATATATATATATATATATATATACAGTGGGGCAAAAAAGTATTTAGTCAGCCACCAATTGTGCAAGTTCTCCCACTTAAAAAGATGAGAGAGGCCTGTAATTTTCATCATAGGTATACCTCAACTATGAGAGACAAAATATGAAGAAAAATCCAGAAAATCACATTGTCTGGTTTTAAAGAATTCATTTGCAAATTATGGTGGAAAATAAGTATTTGGTCACCTACAAACAAGCAAGATTTCTGGCTCTCACAGACCTGTAACCTCTTCTGTAAGAGGCTCCTCTGTCCTCCACTCGTTACCTGTATTAATGGCACCTGTTTCAACTCGTTATCAATATAAAAGACACCTGTCCACAACCTCAAACAGTCACACTCCAAACTCCACTATGGCCAAGACCAAAGAGCTGTCAAAGGACACCAGAAACAAAATTGTAGACCTGCACCAGGCTGGGAAGACTGAATCTGCAATAGGTAAGCAGCTTGGTGTGAAGAAATCAACTGTGGGAGCAATTATTAGAAAATGGAAGACATACAAGACCACTGATAATCTCCCTTGATCTGGTGCTCCACGCAAGATCTCACCCCGTAGGGTCAAAATGATCACAAGAACGGTGAGCAAAAATCCCAGAACCACACGGGGAGACCTAGTGAATGACCTGCAGAGAGCTAGGACCAAAGTAACAAAGGCTACCATCAGTACGCACTACGCTGCCAGGGACTCAAATCCTGCAGTGCCAGACGTGTCCCCCTGCTTAAGCCAGTACATGTGCAGGCCCGTCTGAAGTTTGCTAGAGAGCATTTGGATGATCCAGAAGAGGATTGGGAGAATGTCATATGGTCAGATGAAACCAAAATATAACTTTTTGGTAAAAACTCTACTCGTCGTGTTTGGAGGAGAAAGAATGCTGAGTTGCATCCAAAGAACACCATACCTACTGTAAAGCATGGGGATGGAAACATCATGCTTTGAGGCTGTTTTTCTGCAAAGGGACCAGGACGACTGATCCGTGTAAAGGAAAGAATGAATGGGGCCATGTATCGTCAGATTTTGAGTGAAAACCTCCTTCCATCAGCAAGGGCATTGAAGATGAAACGTGGCTGGGTCTTTCAGCATGACAATGATCCCAAACAAACCTCCCAGGTAACGAAGGAGTGGCTTCGTAAGAAGCATTTCAAGGTCCTGGAGTGGCCTAGCCAGTCTCCAGATCTCAACCCCATAGAAAATCTTTGGAGGGAGTTGAAAGTCCGTGTTGCCCAGCGACAGCCCCAAAACATCACTGCTCTAGAGGAGATCTGCATGGAGGAATAGGCCAGAATACCAGCAAGTGTATGAAAACCTTGCAAAGACTTACAGAAAACGTTTGAACTCTGTCATTGCCAACAAAGGGTATATAACAAAGTATTGAGATGAACTTTTGTTATTGACCAAATACTTTATTTCCACCATAATTTGCAAATAAATTCTTCAAAAATCTGACAATGTGAACAGTGTGAAAGTCTGATGCAGTAGTTATTTGTTGTTTTTCAATTTAATATCATTGTTTTCTAATTACTTCCTCCAAGTCTTTGGCTTTACAGTGCTATATCTGCAACATGAACTGTTCCTTTCCCACCCCAGCTGCATAAGTAGCAGAGACTACTTCAGAGAGTATTCATATAAAACATTTTGGCATATTCTGGAAAATAAGTTATTTTTGAAGAGACCTTTTTTGCAATGAGTACTTAGTCATCACCTTCTTACTTTTTAACACCAAATTGTTTGCTTATTTTCTCATGTTAGATTTTATGCAATATAAAATGCTACTTTCATAGCAGTTTTTTTGACAGTCAAAAACATGCTGTCTGACTCAGTTAGTGCTGTACATAGGGTTTACATGTACAGTGGGTTTTTTTTGCCATCTCTGCCCATTTTTCTTTGTTGCATTCTATTGTACAATAAAACACAGGACATCAGACAAATAAGACACTTGTTTGCAAGGTCCAAAATGCATGTGATCTTTTTCTCTGTGCTGCATTATATGCGTTGTATTTCCAGATGGGTACTGATTGGTGTATCCAACAGGGGGGGTGCTCTTTGTCCCTGGGATGTGTTTCTTTATGCAGAACAGACCATAGGTGCATCTCAATAAATTAGAATATTATCAAAAAGTTAATTTATTTCAGTAATTCAATTCAAAAAAAGTAACTCATTATATAGATTCGTTACACACAGTGATATATTTGAAGCATTTCTTCTTATTTTGCTGATTATGGCTACAGGTAAAGAAAACTCAAAATTCAGTATCTCAGAAAATTGGAAAATTACATAAGACAGAAAAAAAAAAAATTTAATACAGAATGTTGGCCTACTGAAATGTATGTCCATGTATGCACTCAGTACTTGGTCGGGGCTCTTTTTGTATGAATTACTGCATCAATGTGGTGTGGCACTACTGAGGTGTTATGGAAGCCCAAGATGCATTGATAGCGGCCTTCAGCTCATTTGGATTGTTGGATCTGATGTCTCTCATCTTCCTCTTGACAATAGGTCAATAGGTCAGGCAAATTTGCTGGCCAAACAAGCACAGTGATACCATGGTCATTAAACCAGGTATTGGTACTTTTGGCAGTGTGGGCAGGTGCCAAGTCCTGCTGGAATTTGAAAGCAGCATCTCCATAAAGCTTGTCAGCAGAGGGAAGCATGAAGTGCTCTAACATTTCCTGGTAGATGGCTGTGCTGACTTTGGACTTGATAAAAACACAGTGGACCAACACCAGCAGATGACGTGGTTCCCCATATCATCACAAACTGTGGAAACATCACACTGGACCTCAAGCAACTTGAATTCTGTGACTCTTCACTCTTCTCCAAACTCTGGGACCTTGATTTCCAAATGAAATGAAAAATATACGTTTATCTGAAAAGAGGACTTTGGACCACTGAGCAACAGTCCAGTCCACTTTCTTCTTAGCCTTGGTGAGGCGCTTCTGACATTGTCTCTGGTTCAGGAGTGGCTTGACACAAGGAATGCAACAGTTGTAGCCCATGTCCCGGATACTTCTGTTTGGTGGCTCTTGAAGCAAAGACTCCAGCCGCAGTCCACTCCTTGTGAATCTCCCCCAAATTCCTGAGTGGGCTGTGCTTCACAATCTGCTCAAGGCTGTGGTTATCCCTGTTGCTTGTGCACCATTTTCTGACGCATGTTTTCCTTCCATTCAACTTTCCATTAATATGCTTGGATACAGCATTCTGTGAACATCCAGCTTCTTTAGCAATGACCTTGTGTGGCCTACTGAACCAGACTGAGAGACCATTTAAAGGTTCAGGACACCTTTGCAGGTGTTTTGGGTTAATTAGCTGAGTGGAGTTTGACACCATGTGTCTACAATATTGAACTTTTCACAATATTCTAATTTTCTGAGATACTAAATTTTGGATTTTCATTAGCTATAAGCCATAATCAGCAAAATGAAAAGAAATAAACACTTGTACAGATACATTACACACAGTGATATATTTCGAGTTTCACTTTTTGAATTAAATTATTGAAATAAGTTTTCGATGATATCCTAATTTATTGAGATGCACCTGTAGAGCTAATACAGTCTCTTTTGTAACCAAAGTGGAAATAATTACACAAGAGAAATATATGGTACAAAAAGATATGTATTTAGCTTGCTTTAAAAGAACTTTCTTTCCCAATAATACAATGTATAATCCATTTATACATGCATATTCAGGCTGGGAAAAAAGCTAAGGAACATCACAGCCAAGTGGGGGAATGCTGACTAGTTGATGTCCCATCTAGCAGAATGTCTGCGGCATGGAGGTGCTTCTGACTTTGTGCTGGATCCTCAACATTATAACCACTCTCATATTTAAATATTCATAAAATTCTTGTCAGATATGGGCAACTGCCAGACATAGAATTCTTGTCAGATATGGGGACATGCTGTTTATTTCTGCACTGAACCCAAATAACACCTTCGCCTGTTCTCATCTTTTATGGCAGGCTGTGTTTTTAAAATATATTATTCAAGCACTTTTGAAATAGCCTGTTTGTTTGTCCTTCACATATTTTTGTCCATCTCTCTAGCCTGCGTCTTCCAGTTGTCATTTGTCTATCTCTCCACCAGTCTCTCTCTTTTAGTTGAATTGCAAGGCATTTAAGTAAAATTCACAGATTATATTGGCACAAAATAACATTCTTGCTACAATTGATAGTCTGCTCTCATGCCTACAGTGCCCGCTGTTTTATCTTTTGAGAAGTTCAGACCTGTTTAATTTAGTCAGGGTTAGTAGCAGGCTAGTTGGAATGAGTCACTGGGTATATCAGACTACATAATTGACGGTCATGCATGCATGATGCAACTGCCTAAGGCTGGCCAGGATTTTATTAATGAGGTTGAAAATGGTTGAAAATCACTGAAAAAGTTGTATAGTGTGACATGACCTTTATGGAGACCTTTTCTTCTTCAGCATTGTGAACAATTCCAATTCATTCGATTGGTGCCAACATAAAAGCTTCAGTCTTCCAGAGTGTATACCCAGGGGATTAGATAGATAGATAGATAGATACTTTATTAATCCCACGGGGAAATTCACATACTCCAGCAGCAGCATACTGATAAAGAACAATATTAAATTAAAGAGTGATAACAATGCCGATAACAATGCAGGTATACAGACTAGGACATTGCCACACAAAGCCTTAGAATTTGTTTATCTCTGTTTGGCCTATTATATGCTATTTTGCCCAAGAATTTGGTGGCAAAGATTTCAAGCTTATACAATATTGGGATAAATCTTGAAAAAAACAATGTGCATTAATGACCTTTTCTCATCACAAGCTTTGTAACTGCTGCATCTTGGTGCTTTCTGAGTTTTTTTTAGACTTGAATCTATTATGCTTAACTAAAATGCAGAGACAAGGCTTTTGCCTCTCAGGATAAGATATCTCTATGTAGCTATGTCAGAAGAAGTGCAAAACAAAAGGCCATTCCCAATACTGCTGAGGTGGCAATAAAGCCAAATGAATCACCTTTGCACAAAAACAGAAGTACTACAGTGTACAAAAATGTCAGCAGATGCTCTGGACTTAAGGGTCAAAATTTTAAAATTGTGGCTTTAAGAGAAGCCAGTCTTACAGCTAGAGGGCTAGGGAACAAGACATGGATGCACGTCAGTAGGCAACAGACAAGCACAGTGGATGATCCCTGCAACTTTGGGGCTGCTTTTCCACAAACCATGTTGATTTCATTAAAATTGGTGGCCTTCTCACTTCTGTGAAGTGCACATACATTCTAATCCATCATACAGTACCAGGAGACATCTGATCAGCAAAAAGAGAATTCCGCAACAAATGATATGGCTCCTGTGGAGCCCTGATATCAGTATCCTCCATCTAGAATTGCTTGTAACAACAGAAGTAAGTAAGACTGCCCAAGTCTGCATTGGAACTGGGGCAAGAAGCATGGAACAACCAACCATGCACGTACCTTCAGAAACTGCATGCAGGTGGACATAAGAGAATTGCTGCTGTTTTTAAGGAAAACAGTGGTTATACCAGATCTTGATTTCACTTGTTTTTTCTGTTTACTTCTTTAAGCTATTTTGTTTGTAACGGAATGCTCTGACTCCTCCACCTCCCAAGTGTGGAGCTGCCATTTCTAATGTAATAAGCCATGTTCTAAATGGAAGCTGCCACTTCAATACTCTAACTTTAATACTCTAACGTCCGATGCGTGGATTTAGGTGTATGAGCTTCAAAAGGATGACAAGTATGAGCAGTAAATGTATTGGCTTTAATTAAACCTTGTTGAACTGATTTACATTAACAACAAAAAAGTTATTAGCTATGAGTAAATTGTGAGGTTATTAGCAACCTAACAAGTTTTGAGACCTTACAACTCAAAGGGTGCCCCACCCTTTTCATATGCCATGTTTACTGTTTTGTTTTCCTACTTGTTAAGAAATTCATCCCATAATTTAACTGTACATTAACATTTTCATTAACATGTCTTTGTTTAAGTTTGCTATCAAAGTTTTTTTTTTTACTTTGAATGTCAACAAAATGTCATTTGGACAGGGTTTTTCAGACTTTTGCAGGGAACTGCACCTCCTCGAGACTGCTAAATGTTAGAAAAGCTATGATTCAGAAATAAATGGAAGATTCATATATTCTTTCATCCAGCACATTTACTGTAAAATATAAATCTTATAATGGTTGTAGTCTAAATGCTATATTACACTTGGTTTTTTACTTTTGTCAGGTGTCTGTGGTTCATGCTAGAAGTTTTAATGACCAAAAATGAAAATAACAGTCATGCATTTTTGAAGAAAATGATAGAGAATATAAAACAGACAAAGGATGCTCAGGCACCAGATGATCCCAAGACAAATGAGGTAACCTGTGCAGATCTGCATTTATCACCTTGTTTAAATGTTGCATGGCACTAAAACAGTAATTTCATCAGTATGCATAGAGGTTTGTACCATGAACAAATTTGTAAATCAAATGCTGTTTTTCACAATACTGCTCCAGCTCTGCACCCTACAGAAAATTCTAAACTTAAAAAAGAAAAAAAAAGTTCAAAAACTTAAATGATAATGGGTCATTCCATGTCAAATCAACCAATGGCACATGCACTTCAGAGTCACAACAATTTGGGGAAAATTACCAGGTTGTACCCCATGGTAGTCAGGAGACAACCTGTAATTTTTTTTTGGTTTAAGCTCCATACTTTCCAAGATAGACAGTTTATCAAGGTGGGGGGGTGTCAACTTTATCCAGCCTCATTTTTTCATCAAATTTCACAAGTCCATAGCTCAAGAACTAAACCACCTAGCAGGTTCAGACTTTGCATGCTGGTTTATTAATTGGTATCGTATGTGACAAAATTAAAACATTTGGTCCAATGACCCTGCATGGTCAAAGCAACCCATTGAAATTGAGCAAAATTTAATTTGAGATTTGGCCTAGCTATGTTTAGGCCTCAGAAACGCATATTTGTAACCAATGCAGGCTTTTGATGTTTTTTCTTTTTTCACATAACTATATGGGCTTTCTGACAAACCAATAAACATAAAAGAAACTATCCAGGTTTCAACAGCAGACCTCTCAAATACAAAAAATCATTTTGAATTTCTTTTTCAGAGCACCTTAGCGGCATGATGTAGGAATGTGCAGATAATTTTAAAAATATTTTTCCTTTATTCTACATTGTCCCTTCTTTACGAAAACACACGCCTTACCTTTCTTATGCAAATCTTTCATGTTTATTTTAAATCCTAAACATAGACTGAATAGACTTTTCAAACAGTAAGCTGTCAAAAATGTCACTTATTTTCCATACCAAATGACAATATCCTATCTCATGTTGCTGAACAGAGAATGTGATTCTCCTTGACCAAAAGAATACCTAGTACTCAAGAATTACCACTGTTACATACAGTCATATGGAAAAGGTTGGGAACCCCTCTCAGCCTGCATAATAATTTACTCTACTTTCAATAAAAAAGATAAGTGGTATGTCTTTCATTTCCTAGGAACATCTGAGTACTAGGGTGTTTTCCGAACAAAGATTTTTAGTGAAATAGCATTTAGTTGTATGAAATTAAATCAAATGTGAAAAACTGGCTGTGCAAAAATTTGGATACCCTTGTAATTCTGCTGATTTGAATGGATGTAACGCTCAACTCTCAAAGCAACTCTTAAAAGATCTGAAAACAAAGATTGTTCAGTATCAAGGTTTGGGGGAAGGCTACAAAAAGCTATCTCAGAGGTTTAAAATTGTCAGTTTCAACTGTAAGGAATGGAATCAGGAAATGGAAGGCCACAGACACAGTTGCTGTTAAACCCAGGTCTGGCAGGCCAAGAAAAATACCAGGAGCGGCATATGCGCAGGATTGTGAGAATGGTTACAGACAACCCACAGATCACCTCCAAAGACCTGTAAGAACATCTTACTGCAGATGGTGTATCTGTACAACGTTCTACAATTCAGCGCAATTTGCACAAAGAACATCTGTATGGCAGGGTGATGAGAAAGAGTCGCTTGTTGTATCTAAATGCTCATTTAGGCAAGCCAGATTCATTTTGGAACAAAGTGCTTTAGACTGATGAGACAAAAATTGAGTTATTTGGTAATAATAAAAAGAGCTTTGCATGGCAGAAGAACAACACCACATTCCAAGAAAAACACCTGCTACCTACTGGCAAATTTAGTGGACATTCCTTCATGCTCTGGGGCTGTGTGGCTAGTTCAGGGACTGGGACCCTTGTTAAAGTCGAGGGTCGGATGAATTCAACCCAGTATCTACAAATTCTTCAGTATGATGTTCAAGCATCGGTCATAAAGTTGAAGTTACGCAGGGGTTGGATATTCCAACAAGACAGTGGCCCAAAACACAGTTCAAAATCTACAAAGGCATTCATGCAGAGGGAGAAGTACAATGTTCTGGAATGGCCGTCACAGTCCCCTGACTTCTATGGGATGATTTGAAGCAGGCTGCCCATGCTCGGCAGCCATCAAATTTGACTGAACTGGAGAGGTTTTGTATGGAGGAATGGTCAAAAATACCTCCATCTAGAATCCAGACACTCATCAAAGGCTATAGGAGACGTCTAGAGGCTGTTATATTTGCAAAAGGAGGCTCAACTAAGTATTGATATAATCTCTGTTGGGGTGCCCAAATTTATACACCTGTCTAATTTTGTTATGATGCATATTTTCTGTTAATCAAATAAACTTAATGGCACTGCTGAAATACTACTGTTTCCATAAGACATGTCATATATTAAAAGAAAGTTGATACTTTGACAGCTCAGCCAATGATAAACAAAAATGCAAAGAATTAAGAGGGGTTCCCATACTTTTTCATATGACTGTAGGATGGCAAACTCAGAGCCAGCTGGGTGTTTGGCGAAAGCATTCAGTTGACTGTCTGAATATTCACTACTGAAGCAGCAGCTGAGATCCTGCCCTCTCATGATCACACTCCTGATGGATCAGATGCATCCCTCACATTAGACCATTGTCCTTTTGAATACTATGTTGGGTTCATGCATGATGAAAAATGTGGGTTGGTGTGATTTGTGACAAGAGTGAATTAGAATCAGACATCCAGATATGTTTCATGCATCCAAACTATCCTTCAGTCTTTCCATACCTAGAGGTGTTATTTGTTGGGTGCTATTACAGTGTGTCATTGCATCGCTTAGTGCACCTACAACAGCTGGTGGGAGGCAGTACCATCTTGATCTCAAAGACAAAGATGACCTAAACTCTGCACTTCAATTGAAACAGAAATAAAATGGGTCACATTCCTGCTGCCGCAATACCAGGATGTTAACATTACATTAGAACTAATGTTGTGTTTAATGTTAAATCAAAAAGCTGTTGTTCATGTGTTGTGCTTAATGTGCCTTTGTTGATTTTTTTTTTTTCTTTTTTTTCTGTTTAATCCTATGATGAACAAGATGATTACTGACAAATGGTGAATTTAACCCATGTTTAGAATGAAAAATAAAAATAAAAGTTTCACATTAGAAAAGTAAGACTTGTTTTTGAGAAAGAAGGGACCATGTAGGGTACAGGTAAAATCATTTTAAAAATGTCTAGACATTCCCACAGTGCATTAAACTGGTCTGAAAATGAGTTCCAAGAGGATTTTTTTTTTTCACATTTGAGTGGTCTGCTCGTCAAACCATATTGCAGTTTATTTGTTTAGAACCTTTTGAAAATCCCTGTGTAGGTATCTAAACATAGAAAAAAAGTTCAGGCTGTAATCAGTGTGCCTAAACATGAAAAAGCCAATGACACAATGTATTGTTTCCATCTTTTAAGTTCAGCTCTTATCAAGTGGTGCGATTTGGACCAAACATTTTGATTTTATGATGTATAACTATACTTATGGTGTCTCCTGGGTAACATGGGTATTTTTCCTTCCAGAATATTTTGAGACCAAAGTACATAATATTTCTGGGTAATTGGTTGATTTGACATGAAATGACAATGTTTTTTAAGTATTCATCCCCACCATTATGAGCATGCTAAGAGAAATGGTTCAACCTAGTTTTATGTTACCTTTGCACAATATGAAAGAGCAAAATGCGGCCATTTCCTTCTTGCAAAATTACTCATGTTTTGCCTAGGTTAATTGGGGAGTTTCAGTGGACAGAAATTTTTAGGTTTCTGTTCCCCTTAAATCTCGCAGTGAATAGTTAATCAGTTTTGTCCCCTGAGCAGTTAAAAAAAAAAATTGACAGCATATGACATTGTAGCTTGTATTTAAATAACTCTGTAAAATATCTGGGTTATTTCAGATGTATTTCCATATCCCACTCGGATAAAGATCAGCTAACAAATCCAATATAAGAACATATCTATAATTTTCAGCTCATTGAGATTTCTTATCCAAGCTTTTCTCTTTCGCAGGCATTGTCTTTATCTTCAGTAACTCTTGTTGTTTCCATTTTTTTTTTTTTAAGAAAATCTATACTGTTTGTGATGTCGCACTGTTTGTAATTCTCAACAAAAGCACAACTTGTCACCTAGAATCACCGAAAGACCCTATGCTGCCTACAAAGTTTTTCACACCACCTGACAAAGTAAGTGTCTGTTTGACCACCCTCTTCACCTTAATGTCTTTGTTTGGAAATACTACACTTAAGAGATTTGTTTTCCACTTATTTTTATTTATCATAAGTGTTAATAATTTTACAGAAATTGTCATTACTGAGTTTGGTTTGCAATAACTTTTTCTGACATAATGGCAAAAATTGTCTAGGGTAAATAGTACATAAGAGAATAACAAAGTAACCTGAAAAAATACAAATAATGAAAGTCTGTCTTTCTAATGTGTAGTATTGACATAAATCAGATGTGGTGGAGACTTAAGTGTAAAACATGTTCTGGTTTGGGATTATTGTATAGTCAGGTCAGAGGTGTAAACCAATAGATGGCTAGCTAAAACATAATTAGTGTTGAGACATTATATTAGACTTTGTCGATGCTCGTGTGTCTGTTTAAAATTGTATATACAAGTATACGTACAATTCAGATTACTTTAAGTATTTATGGTTACAGCACTGCTTTGTCTAATGTATACACCACCAAAAAACTACTACAGAAGTATATTGGTTCAGATTTTATTAAACCAACTACAAAATGTGATATTAGCATGTGCTCTAGTATGCTTACTTTTAATAGAACATTTTTAGCATGTGAAAACATTTGGGAATTGTGCTTGTTTTCCCTGTCAATTTTAAATGACTAGCTATTTCAAATGAGAGCAAAGTGGTTGCGATCACAAACCTGTCGTTCTTTCACAATAAAAATTATTCAGATATGTATCTCTCATTCTTGCTCTCTGCCAGTGTAATGGCCTTATTCAGGGTTTATTCAGGTTGTGTAATTGCTCCCTAAAGTTTGATTTTATACAATGAATATCCTTCTATAACCCTTGCAAGAGGGTTGGTGGACTTATTCTAAGTCTAGGCCACATGTGCTTCAAGTATATGTCATTGTCCATTTTTATTTATTTAATGGAACTGTATATAACTGGTAACTGTAACAAGTAGTATATTCAGTAGTAACATCCATCCATTTTCCAACCCGCTGAATCCGAACACAGGGTCACGGGGGTCTGCTGGAGCCAATCCCAGCCAACACAGGGCACAAGGCAGGAACCAATCCTGGGCAGGGTGCCAACCCACCGCAGGACACACACAAACACACCCACACACCAAGCACACACTAGGGCCAATTTAGAATCGCCAATCCACCTAACCTGCATGTCTTTGGAATGTGGGAGGAAACCGGAGCGCCCGGAGGAAACCCACGCAGACACGGGGAGAACATGCAAACTCCACGCAGGGAGGACCCGGGAATCGAACCCGGGTCCACAGATCTCCCAACTGCGAGGCAGCAGCGCTACCCACTGCGCCACCGTGCCGCCCTCAGTAGTAACATGACAGTAAAATTTTGTGCTTTACCACCTATTGTTTCACATCTCACTGCCTCCTTGCCAACTACAAGAGATGAGTATACATTCAGTTTCCATTGCCATGGTCAATATTATGATTATTATAGAACCAATTAACTGTGGAGTCTGTTAGACTGATCTTTAGTTCTGTTCATGATTGTGTTAGTATGCAAATGTGTCACTAATGAGAATTATGTTGGCAATATGGAAGCTGTAGAGCAAATGTGCTTAACATATTCCCACAAGGCATAGAATAGTTTAACCTTAATTCTGCGCCACTGGACTACAAATGTAGAAGCTGTAAAAAAGTATGTTGTGAAAATATGTAACTATTACAGTGAAAACTGTGTGTTTAGTGAGAAGCAATTATCGGTAGATTTTTATTACCAATAGCTCAGTTTTATAAAGTAATGTACAGTGATCCCTCGCTATATCGCGCTTCGCCTTTCGCGGCTTCACTCCATCGCGGATTTTATATGTAAGCATATTTAAATATATATCGCGGATTTTTTGCTGGTTCGCGGATTTCTGCGGACAATGGGTCTTTTAATTTCTGGTACATGCTTCCTCAGTTGGTTTGCCCAGTTGATTTCATACAAGGGACGCTATTGGCAGATGGCTGAGAAGCTAGATTGCTTACTTTTCTCTCTCTTGCGCTGACTTTCTCTGATCCTGACGTATGGGGATTGAGCAGGGGGGCTGTTCGCACACCTAGACAATACGGACGCTCGTCTAAAAATGCTGAAAGATTATCTTCATGTTGCTATCTTTTGTGCAGCTGCTTCCTGAAATGACATGCTGCACAGTGCTTCGCATACTTAAAAGCTCGAAGGGCACGTATTGATTTTTGACTGAAAAACAAACTCTGTCTCTCTCTATCTCTCTCTCTCTCCCTGCTCCTGACGGAGGGGGTGTGAGCTGCCGCCTTCAACAGCTTTGTGCAGCGGTGCTTTGCATACTTAAAAGCCAAACAGCCCTATTGATTTGTTTGCTAGAGATTGTTTTCTCTATCTATGTGACATTCTGTGCTCCTGACACGCACTCCTTTGAAGAGGAAGATATGTTTGCATTCTTTTAATTGTGAGACAGAACTGTCATCTCTGTCTTGTCATGGAGCACAGTTTAAACTTTTGAAAAAGAGACAAATGTTTGTTTGCAGTGTTTGAATAACGTTCCTGTCTCTCTACAACCTCCTGTGTTTCTGCGCAAATCTGTGACCCAAGCATGACAATATAAAAATAACCATATAAACATATGGTTTCTACTTCGCAGATTTTCTTATTTTGTGGGTGGCTCTGGAACGCAACCCCCGCGATGGAGGAGGGATTACTGTAAACCACTTTGTTTGCAGGTTTAGGAGAATGTTTTTAAGTATTCGGGTTTGTATATGTTACAGCACCACTTCATTCTTTTTAACGCTAAACTAAATAGCAAGTGTTAAGCAATGTAGTAATTTTCATACAATATAAAAAATTGATCAGCGCTCATGTACAGTAAATAAGTTATTTTTACAGCAAATACCAAGAAATCGAAAATTATAAAACTAAGATTTTGGTTCAAAATTATAAATCATAAATCTCTTGAAGCGGAGGGGATGAAAACTAATCCTCAAAGCACAATACAAAAGGAAAGGGACAGAAAATATTTTATAGTAGTGTACAGTACTCAACAACGTAATACTGCTGCCACTACAAATATGAGGATTGGGAGACAGTGTGGTATTAAAAAAAGTGACTTGTCCTGAATTTATATACAAAATAAGTGATGGTTAAGCCAGAATAGACAATGAGTTCCTTTGACCAATCCAGCACTCTAAACCATATGTAACCAAAGACAAAACATATGCATGCCAATTGTGTGACCTTTCTTTCACAGGAAATTGAAGCATATAAAGTCATAACACATTTGATGAGAGTATAGCTTGTCAATGACCATGAACTCAGAATTTGAAGGTCCACAGTATTTATCTATAATTTGCACTACTTAGTAATTTATTGAACATATCTGTTTCTCTGTGTGAATAAAAACATTGGGATATTTTTCTAAAATTTACTCTTAACCTGCTTTTTGTCCCCGTGTTAGCTTAGCTAGCTAAGGAGCATGTTTTAAAATAACGCCAATCATCAACCCCTTCATAAGTTCTAAACACATTTGTCATATCTCCTCTTAATCTCCAATTTCTGAGGACTCAATATTGACTTTTTAAAGGGGTTGCCAGTCTTGGCAACCAGGTATCGGCTTTTGTTTTTCAAAACTAAAAATATGGTTGTAGTTTTTAAGACTATATTTGGAGTAATAAAAATTCTGTACTGTTCTCAGATTTTTAATGAAACTGTGACAAAAGTAAATGTTTAAAACTATTAAGTTTTTGTATTTATTTTACCTGCTACTTTTCAGCCTTTCAGTTTGAAGTCTTGTAACTTAATATGTCATGAGAACAAATGTCATAATGCTATCTCTCGATTCCTGGTTTACAGTATCGCCAATAGAGCAGTTACAGTATTTTCATTTTGTTCAGAGATCATTCAAAAAATTTTTCCCAGCACTTCTTGTTTATTTGCTTATCTATTCATTGATTTATGGCAAGTTACTATGCTTCCTTCATTTACTTAATGTGCAAAAGAACATGATTCCATCCTGTAATGCATTTTATGATTTTGGTTTCTTAGTGGTATGCATTTTGCTGTGTGGCCTTTGTATTGCTGTTCATGAAGTTTTCTGCAGATAGTAATCTTGGACACATACACTGTCAGACAGGCATTTGGGGCCTTTCCTTTACCATAGTGAGGATTCTTCTGTCATCAGCAGTTAAGGTCTTCCTTTTGTGATGACTTAGCTCACCAGTGCATTCTTTTTTCTTAGTGATATTCCAGATGGTTGATTTAAGAAATCATAAAGTTTTACTGATGTCTAATGGTTTTATTCTCATTTTGAAGACTCATAAGGGTTTTTTTTTTTTTTTTTTTTTTTTTTTTTTTTTTTTTTTTTTTACTTTCATTGGCACAGCTCTTGGCCTTTTGTTGAACAATGGCAACTACAGACTCCAAAGGTAGTCTGCAGTTGAAAGAAAACTTAGCTTCATAAGTGCAGCCATAGGATACCTATGAAACACACCTGTGACACAAATTGTTCTAAACTTATGGTGCCCAGAAATGGGTGGACCAATATGTATGTAGATACCCTTAAATTAAAGTCTACTATGTACGCTTCAATCATTTCTGAATTGTTTAATTTTTAATTTTAAACTGTGGAGCAGTTTAAAAATTGTCTTTGTCCCAAATATTATGGAGGGCCATTGTATTTGTCATTCTTAATAACATGCTTTTTTCCTTCTTCAGTGGCAATTTGTTGCATTTTATTTATATATTGGTGTTTGTTTTCTATAGGATTTTGTTAATGATAAAGAATATTTATCATTGGAAGCAAGAACAATTCTCCTAACAGGAAAGGTATGTATTAATAGTAAGCAATGTATCTTTTGTACTAATTTGTAAACTTTACATGTTGGAAGTATTGAATGTTAGCTCAACAGACTTTGAGGTTATCTAGCTAATATGTCTTGCTCAATTGTAGTTTATTTTAGCACTGTACATACTTAATTTGTTGTTTAAAGCTTTTTCCTTCACTTACACAGGAATGTTCTTTTCAGGAATATCTAGTTTTCCACTGTTGGGTGAAATACACCTAACAAAAAGCTATCCTTCTAAGCCAATAATTAACTTTTTAGACCAACAACAACAACATTTATTTATATAGCACATTTTCATACAAAAAGTAGCTCAAAGTGCTTTACATAATGAAGAGAAGAAAAATAAAAGACAAAATAAGAAATTAAAATAAGACAACATTAATTAACATAGAAAGGAGTAAAGTCCGATGGCCAGGGTGGACAGAAAAAACAAAAAAAAACTCCAGAAGGTTGGAGAAAAAAATAAAATCTGTAGGGGTTCCAGGCCACGAGACCGCCCAGTCCCCTTTGGGCATTCTACCTAACATAAATGAAATAGTCCTCTTTGTAGTTCGGGTTTTTCACGGAGTCACTTGATGCTGATGGTCATACAGACTTCTGGCTTTTAATCCATCCATCATTGTTGGAACATCATGGTGCTTTGGGTAGATGGTGGTGGCGGGTAGTCCTGAGAGGAGTGCGTTACAGTAATCTAGCCGATTGAAAACAAACGCATGAACTAATTTCTCTGCATCTTTTGATGATATAAGAGGTCTAACTTTTGCTATGTTTCTTAGGTGAAAAAATGCTGTCCTAGTGATCTGATTAATATGCGATTTAAAATTCAGATTACAATCAACGGTTACCCCTAAGCTTTTTACCTCCGATTTGACTTTTAATCCTAATGCATCCAGTTTATTTCTAATAGCCTCATTGTATCCATTATTGCCAATCACTAAGATTTCGGTTTTTTCTTTATTTAATTTGAGAAAGTTACTATTCATCCATTCTGAGATACAAGTTAGACATTGTGTTAGCGAATCAAGAGATTTGGGGTCATCAGGTGCCATTGATAAATACAGCTGTGTGTCATCAGCATAGCTGTGGTAGCTCACGTTGTGCCCTGAGATAATCTGACCTAATGGAGGCATGTAGATTGAGAAGAGCAGTGGACCCAGGATAGAGCCTTGCGGAACACCATATAGAATATCATGTGTCTTTGAGTTATAATTACCACAACTAACAAAGAATTTTCTCCCTGCCAGGTAGGATTCAAACCAATTTAAGACACTGCCAGAGAGGCCCACCCATTGACTAAGGCGATTCTTAAGAATATTATGATCAATGGTGTCAAATGCGGCACTCAGATCTAAGAGGATGAGAACAGATAAATGGCCTCTGTCTGCATTTACCCGCAAGTCATTTACTACTTTAACGAGTGCAGTTTCTGTGCTGTGATTTGTTCTAAAACCTGACTGAAATTTATCAAGAATAGCATGTTTATTGAGGTGCTCATTTAACTGTATAATGACTGCCTTCTCTAGAATTTTACTTAAGAAAGGCAGGTTAGAGATGGGTCTATAATTTTCAAGAGCAGAGGGATCGAGATTATTTTTCTTAAGTAGGGGTTTAACTACCGCAGTCTTAAGACAGTCTGGGAAGACCCCCGTATCTAATAACGAATTTACTATTTCAAGAACATTATCACTAAGCACGCCCGATACTACTTTGAAAAAATTTGTTGGTATTGGGTCAAGGGCACAGGTGGAGGGTTTCATTTGAGAAATTATTTTATGTAAATCTATCCTAGTGAAAGACTTTAATTTGTTTATTATGGGGTACTGGGGTTTAGGAGGATCCTTAGTGTTGGGGAGATATACTATGTTATTTCTAATATCATTAATTTTTTGATTGAAAAATACAGCAATAGCCTCACAAGTTTTACTGGTAGTACTTAGGAGGCATTCCTTTGAGTTACCTGGGTTTAACAGATGATCAATTGTCGAAAATAAGACTCTGGGATTACTAGCATTGTTATTTATAATCTTAGAGAAATAGCAGCGCCTCTCAAGACGGACTGTGTTATTGTATTCTGTTATTTTAACTTTTAATATTTCATAGTCAATAGTTAGTTTAGTTTTCCTCCATTTACGCTCAGCTCTACGGCATGTTCTCTTTAAATCAGACACTCCTTGGGTCTTCCATGGTATAACAATGCTAGAAGATTTTTTAACTGTCTTTTCAGGTGCAACTAAGTCAACAGCAGCCCTCACTTTAGTATTAAATCTTTCCACCTTACTATTTACATTCTCCTCGCTATTATAGTTGGTACTATAAACGGACTGATTGGTTAGAATGTTTGAAAGTTTTAAAGCTGCTGATGAGTCAAAGAAGCGTTTTTTAACAATATGCTTCTCATGAGTGTTTTCTATCATTTCTATATTAAAGAGTAGAAGAAAATGGTCTGATAGACCAATATCAATGACCTGCTTTATATCAACTTTTAGTCCTTTAGTAATTACTAAGTCTAACGTATGACCTGCTTTATGTGTAGGCTGATTAACGAGCTGTCTCAAATCAAAAGAGTCCAGGAGGTTCATAAATTCTTTTACTTTCTGGTCACATTGATTATCTATATGAAAATTAAAGTCGCCGACTATTAAGAGTGTGTCATAGTTCGTAATTAAGATTGACATCAAGTCAGAGAATTCCTCAAAGAAAGACGCGTTGAATTTTGGAGGTCTATACACGGATAATACTAGAACTAGAACTAGAAATGAAGGGATTGTGTTAAAAAAAATGCTTTAGTTGCCTCACATTTTTATGCAATCGTTTTGTTCACCCCAATGAATTAAGGCTGAAAGTCTGCACTTCAACTGCATCTGAGTTGTTTCATTTAAAATTGATTGTGGTAATGTACAGAACCAAAATTAGAAAAAAGTTGTCTCTGTCCAAATATTAATGGACCTAACTGTATGTTCTTAGGTTGCTGAATGAACCTAAGAAGCACAACACATACTTCTGCTGAATCATTTGAGAATATCTACATAATGATTTTTCTCAGACTATTCCCTGCCTACTTTAATGAACCTTAAAATACTAACCAAAATAGTTGGATTTTACAGTATGTGTTGAAAGTTTATATATACCCTAGGGCTCTCAAAGTTAATATTAACACATGCAATTAATTTCAAAGGTATAACACACTATTTTTCCTTAACCGCATTTATTGTGTACCTTGTTCAACATCCATTGCTGGCAAAGCCATTTGGTTTTCAAACTGGGGGGTCACGGCTCTGACAAGGATGGCATTATTTAATAAAAGAAAAAGATTTGCTTAAAAAATATATAGGTAACTGAAAATGTTATTCATTCTTAAATAATCAGTCCTTTTCTCAGTGTAGTTATACATGAGAGCAGCAGTCTTTAACCTGTGTGTGGTTTTTTTTTCCCTCTCCTCCCCCCCGTGAAAAAGTGTTTTTGAGTGCTCATCTTCTCTACCAATATGAACAGTCTGGTGGATGGTGTCTCTTTCTCAGGTCCAGTATTTTGCAACAACAACAATGTTTGTTTATATAGCACATTTTCATAAAAATAATGCAGCTCAAATTGCTTTATATGATGAAAAAAGACAAAATAAATAAAAAATAGAATAAGGGAACACTAATTAACATAGGGGAAAAAAAAGTAAGGTCTGATGGCCAGGGAGGACAGAAAAAAAAAAAACTCCAGAACGCTGGAGAAAAAAAAATCTGCAGGGGTTCCAGGCCACGAGACCGCCCAGCCCCCTCTAGGCATTCTACCTAGGGACATCTAGGGACATGCTTTGATCAGGTGGTGGTGGCGCAGGTCACCAAGAACAGAAGAGAAAGTAGGGGTTAGTACGACTTTTGGAGCCACAATGAATAATAGATAGATACTTTATTAATCCCAAGGGGAAATTCACATACTCCAGCAGCAGCATATTGATAAAAAAACAATATTAAATTAAAGAGTGATAAAGATGCAGATATAACAGACAATAACTTTGTATAATGTTAACATTTACCCCATCCACCCCCCGAGTGGAATTGAAGAGTCGTATAGTGTGGGGGAGGAACAATCTCCTCAGTCTGTCAATGGAGCAGGACAGTAACAAGCCTGTCGCTGAAGCTGCTCCTCTGTCTGGAGGTGATACTGTTTAGTGGATGAAGTGGATTCTCCATGATTGACAGGAGCCTGCTCACCGCCTGTCACTCTGCACGGATGTCCAACTGTCCAGCTCCATGCCTACAATAGAGCCTGCCTTCCTCACCAGTTTGTCCAGGCGTGAGGCTTTCCTCTTCTTTATGCTGCCTCCCCAGCACACCACCGCGAAGAAGAGGGCACTCGCCACAACCGTCTGATAGAACATTTGTAGCATCTTATTGCAGATGTTGAAAGACACCAGCCTTCTAAGGAAGTATAGTCGGCTCTGTCCTCTCTTGCACAGAGCATCAGTATTGGCAGTCCAGTCCGATTTATCATCCAGCTGCACTCCCAGGTATTTATAGGTCTGCACACAGTCACCTCTGATGATCACGTGGTCCTTGAGGGGCCTGGTCCTTCTAAAATCCACCACCAGCTCCTTGGTTTTGCTGGTGTTCAGTTGTGGGTGGTTTGAGTCGCACCATTTAACAAAGTCCTTGATTAGGTTCCTATACTCCTCCTCCTGCCCACTCCTGATTCAGCCCACAAAAGCAGTGTCGTCAGCGAACGTTGTGCATGTGGCAGGACTTCGAGTTGTATTGGAAGTCCGATGTATATAGGCTGAAAAGGACAGTCCCCTGCAGCGCTCCTGTGTTGCTGACCACAATGTCAGACCTGCAGTTCCCGAGACGCACATACGGAGGTCTGTCTGTGAGAGAGTCCACGATCCATGCCACCAGGTATGAATCTACTCCCATTTCTGTCAGCTTGTCTCTAAGGAGCCAAGGTTGGATGGTGTTGAAGGTGCTAGAGAAGTCCAGAAACATAATTCTTACAGCACCACTGCCTCTGTCCAAGTGGGAAAGGGATCGGTGTAGCATGTAGATGGCATCCTCCGCTCCCACCTTCTCCTGTATGCGAACTGCAGAGGGTCGAGGGCGTGGCGGGCCTGTGGCCTCTGGTGGTGAAGCAGCAGCCGCTCCATGGTCTTCATCACATGCGACGTCAGAGCGACAGGCCGGAAGTCATTCAGCTCACTAGGACGTGATACCTTTGGGACTGGGGTGATGCAAGATGTTTTCCAAAGCCTTGGGACTCTCCCTTGTTCCAGGCTCAGGTTGAAGATGTGCTGTAGAGGACTTTCCAGCTTCAACACACAGGCCTTCAGCAGTCATGGCGATACTCCATCTGGACCCACTGCTTTGCTGGCATGAAGTCTCCTCAACTCTCTGCTTTCCTGGGCTGCTGTAATTGTGGGTGGGGGGGAATTCTCTCCTATGCTGGTATCGGCAGAAGGATGGGTGGAGGGTGCAGTACTCGAGGTGAGAGTGGGCTAGGGTGGTCAAACCTGTTAAAGAAGTTGTTCATCTGGTTTGCTCTCTCCATGTCTCTCTCGATGGTGGCACCCCGCTTTGAGCTGCAGCCAGTGATGATCTTCATCCCATCCCACACTTCCTTCATGCTGTTATTCTGCAACTTCTGCTCCAGCTTTCTCCTGTACTGCTCCTTCGCCACCCTGAGCTGGACTCGGAGTTCCTTCTGCACGTGCTTGAGCTCATGCTTATCACCACTTTTAAAAGCCCTTTTCTTCTGGTTCAAAAGGCCTTCGATGTCACTTGTAATCCATGGCTTGTTAGCATAGCAGCGTACTGTTCTTACTGGAACTACATTGTCCATACAGAAGTTGATGTAGTCAGTAGTGCAGTCAACAACCTCCTCAATGTTCTCACTATATGACCCCTGCAGGATATCCCAGTCTGTAGTTCCAAAGCAGTCTCTCAGAGCCTTCTCTCCCTCAGGGGACCACTTCCTGAATCCATCCATCCATTTTCCAACCCGCTGAATCCGAACACAGGGTCACGGGGGTCTGCTGGAGCCAATCCCAGCCAACACAGGGCATGAGCGTGTAATAATGATAATTGATTAAAGGATTAAAGTAAGATGAAGCTATGAGAAAGCCATGTTAAAGTAATGTTTTCAGCAGTGTTTTAAAGTGCTCCACTGTATTAGCCTGGCAAATTCCTATTGGCAAGCTATTCCAGATTTTTAGGTGCATAAAAGCAGAAGGCCACCTCACCACTTCTTTTAAGTTTAGCTCTTGGAATTCTAAGCAGACACTCATTTGAAGATCTAAGGTTGCGATTCGGAGTGTCAGGTATAAGACATTCCGAAATATAAGATTGAGCGAGTTTATTTAAGGCTTTCTAAACTATAAGCAGGATTTTAAAGTAAATTCTAAATGACACAGGTAACCAATGTAGTGACATCAAAACTGGAGAGATGTGCTTGGATCTTCTTTTCCTAGTTAAGATTCTAGCAGCTGCATTCTGTACTAGTTGCAATCGATTTATGTCTTTTTTTTTTTTTCTTTTTTCTTTTTTTTTTTTTTTTGGTAGTTCTGAGAGGAGAGCGTTGCAGTAATCTAGTTGACTGAAAACAAAAGCGTGGATTAATTTCTCAGCATCTTGCAATGTTATAACAGGTCTAACTTTTGCTATATTTCTTAATTGGGAAAAATGCCATCCTAGTAATCTGATTAATATGTGATTTAAAATTCAGGTCAGAGTCGATAGTTACCCCTAAATTCCTTACCTCCATTTTGACTTTTAATCCTAATGCATCAAGTTTATTTCTAATAACCTCATTATATCCATTATTGCCAATCACTAAAATTTGTTTTCTCTTTATTTAGTTTGTGAAAATTACTATTCCTCCATTCAGAAACACAAGTAAGACATTGTGTCAGTGAATAAAGAGAGTCGGGGTCATCAGGCGCTATTGATAAGTACAGTTGTGTGTCCTCAGCATAGCAGTGGTTGCTCACGTTATGCCCCGAGATAATCTGACCTAACGGAAGCTTGTAAATCGAAAAGAGCAGCAGACCCAGGATAGAGCCTTGTGGAACACCATATAGAATATCATGTGTCTTTGAAGTATAATTACCACAACTTACAAAGAATTTTCTACCTGCCAGGTAGGATTCAAACCAATTTAAGACACTGCCAAAGAGGTCCACCCATTGACTAAGGCGATTTTGTAGAAATATTGTGGTCAATGGTATCAAATGTGGCACTCGGATCTAAGAGGATGAGAACAGATAAACGGCCTCTGTCTGCATTTGGCTGCAGGTCATTTACTACTTTAACGAATGCAGTTTCTGTACTGTGATTTGTTCTGAAACTTATCAAGAATAGCATGTTTATCGAGGTGGTCATTAAGCTGCATAATGACTGCCTTCTCTAGAATTTTACTTAAGAAAGGCAGGTTAGAAATAGGTCTAAAATTTTCAAAAGCAGAGGAGTCAAGATTATTTTTCTTGAGCAGGGGTTTAACTACAGCAGTCATAAGACAGTCTGGGAAGACCCCCGTATCTAATGATGAGTTTACTATGTCAAGAATACTATCAATTGGCACGCCCGATACTTCTTTGAAAAAACTTGTTGGTATTGGATCGAGGATGCAGGTGGAGGGTCTCAGTTGAGAAATTATTTTATATAAATCAGGTAAATCTATCCTGGTGAAAGAATTTAATTTGTTTAAAATAGAGTACTGGAGTTTAAGTGGTTCAGTATTGGGGAGGTATACTATATTATTTCTAATATTAATTTTTTGATTAAAAAATACAGCAAAAGCCTCAAGTTTCACTGGAAGTATTTTGGATGCATTCCATTGAGTGACCTGGATTTAGCAGACAATCAATTGTAGAGAATAAGACTCTGGGATTACTTGCATTGTTATTTATAATTCTAGAGAAATAACAGCGTGTCTCAAGACGGACTATGTTGTTGTATTCTGTTATTTTAACAGTCAATATTTCATAATGGACAGTTTAGTTTTTCTCCATTTACGCTCAGGTCTCTGGCATGTTTTCTTAAGATCAGACACTCTTTGGGTCTTCCACAGTATAATAGTACTAGAAGATTTTTTAGGTGCGACTATGTCAGCAGCAACTCTCACCTTAATTTTAAAATTTTCCACCTTACTATTTACATTATTTAGTTTTGGTAAACTTTTTTTTTTTTTCTAAAATCACTTTTAGAGCAGTTTTAGGAATAGGTGGACAAAAACAGTAGAATATTTACAACGAAAATCATAGAATAATTTTAACAATAATAATAAAGCACACATATCTAACACTGCATTTTAGTGTTAATATCAATCAACATGGGAAAGCTGGTGACTCAGAGTTGGCAGTGTTTGATAACATTTATTTTTCCTTTATAAATAATTACAGGAATTGCTTGAAGTTTGTAGCAGAACTGTGTCTGAGGTTATCAGAACTGGAACCCACCATTGACAATAATGACCCTATAAAACACACACACTCAACCTTCACAATTAATTTTGGTTTTTTTTTGGTTTTTTTTTTTATCATATGTAATTTATTTTTCTAGTACTTTTCATCTGGACTCATATAATACTGTAATTTTTGTAGATTAAGAATATGCCAATTTTTAAACTTTCTAATTTTTATTCCTTACCAAGACATGCTATTTTTCTTACATTAAAATTTAAAAAAAAAAAATTTTATGTACATAAATACTAAAACACATAACAAAGATTGCCTCCAACAACCTGCTATAATACCCAGGTCCTGTATTATATTGAGAGTTGAGAAGCATCACTTTAGTTGGGCCTGTTAATAGTTTAGTGCATAACAATTTCAAACTGATAAAAAAAAATGGTTGAAAATCCCTGGCCTAGAGATACTACTTGACATTTAATTATATACTGTATGTGTCAATAGTCTGCTGTAGCTTATCTAATTTTATAGATGTTAATGCAGTATGACTGCTGTTAGCAGTAACCTTCAGAGCATTGGCTTTATATTAGTTGGTACTGTGACCAGATGGTACAGCATTTTGGATGGCCTTAGTTTAGGGGTTTCCAAACGAACGATGGCTGAGAGAGACTACATTTATGACGATTAGTTTGATTTAAAACTCTCCCAAAAGGATCAAAGGACAAAATTGTTGGTACATGCAATCTTGGTGTGTGCAAATTGTTGAGCAAGCTGAATAGTATATCATATGTGGTGAGGGTTTTTTCATACTGGTGAGTAAAGAGGAGCCGGACCAAAAAAAATAAAACTGAAGTGATTTCAGAGCTTTTAAATATGCACGGATTCATGCATGTGAATACCTTCCACCAACACTGTATATAAGCCTCCAAAGTCAGTTTTAAACAGCAGTAAAGGTGTTTGCTTGTAATTTGAAGCAAGCAGTCGAGTATCTGATCATTACTAGAATGCTAAATAAACCACCCAAGCATATGTATATGGAATACTTAGAGGTTCTTGAAGTGAAAACATTTTTTTAATATTGACATCTCTCAATCTTTTGTTTTCTTGTTATAAAATCTCAGAAGAGTACTTTGATTTTAACAAAAAACAATCAGTCTATATAGTATGTTTCATGTTTTCTGCAAAAAAAAAAATTTTTTATATGTACTATAGGAGTAACACGTACAATGTAATGTTAAAATTTATAATAAAATGACTGTTTTTCCAAAGGCATCATTTAAATATTTTACAAACTTCACTGCTGTGCTTGAAATAGTGCAGTTCTAACTTTAATTAGACTACTCTTGACTTGCTTATTATTTGTGCCAGAAATGTTACTGATATTTTAAAAGACTGCTGTTTTATTAACTTGTACACAAGTCACATATCCTTTTTTTGACACCCTTGTACGTCATAGTAAGAAAATGTATTAAGTTATTATTTGTACAATATCTCCTTGTCCATGACCTAAATGCTGTTTTAATTGTTCTCTTAATTGGTTTAGCCCAAACCAGCGGGTGTTTTAGGCACAGTGAATAAACCCCTGTCTGTTACGGGTAAGAGGCCATACAGCAGGACTTCAGGTTCAGAAACTGGAAGTAATGTTAGCACAAATTCAGAACCAAGTTCACCATCAATAAATAAAGGAAGGTAAATCTTTTGTTGTATCCCTTGGATTGGATTATTGAACTTTAATTGCATGTTTCAATTTAGCATTGTGTAATGCCATCTGAAAATTATTCATTTTCTAAGCCAATCGATGGTTATTCCTGTATCATTACTTGAATTTTGCTGCATACCTTAATACCTAAATTTTCCAACCATTTTAAGTTTTCAAGTGGTATATTATTACATGTAAAATTTGATGTGCTATAAGCTTCAATTTCTATACATCTTTTTTATTTAATAATCTTATTTTATTAGGGATCCAGGCACAGAGACATCTGAGACAGGAGCTCGTGAAAATGAAGAAAACCCAGTAATACTAATTTCTGTTACACCAGCTAAGGTAGAGCCTGTGAAAAATAAGGTAAATCTCTTGGTAATGTTAAAGCTTTTTGTATTGATTTAAATGAATCATTGACTATGGATTTAGGACAGTTTTGGTAAGTATTTCTGCTATATCTCCTTCAGTCTGCTGAACATTTTTTAGCCATGTTTTCATATATGGATGAATAACTTGTTAACACATGCTCTGGATTATCAATTAAATATTAGTGAAACTGTTGTTTCTAATGTGGTAAACACTGGACATATTCTTATGGCTACTCAGAATTTTCTTAATTTGGCAACTGCATTAAGTTTTTTCTTTACAAAAAAAAAAAAAATCACCTGCAGTATTGATTTGTGCTAAACTAACATGTTTGTGCAAAATGTGGTGAAGAACAATATTGCTTTGGTACTTAACCATAAAAAGATGTTTTAACCCCCATCTAAATGGAGAAAACAAAAATACCACCAAAACTCAACACTAATTTGATTGTTTTAATTAAGCAACCTGCAATACTTTCAAGGCAGGTTTCCTGGGTCCGGTTGCCAGTGCATCACAGGCCACATAATTAGTCACCATGGGAGTATAGCTTCATCCATCTATTTCACAGGGTTTTTTTATTATTATTTTTGGCCAGAACAAGAAAAATTGGGAGTTCTTTTTCTTTTTTTTTCTCTTAATATTTTGGTTAAATTTGCTCGATTTTCAGCAGATTACATACATTGTAAACTGAACATACATTATTTAATCAGTTATTCATTTAGCTGGTACTAGTAAATGCCATATTTTCAGTTAAGATGGTAATTTAACATTCCACTGTGTTGTGTGATTTCAGGACAGAAATGTAGGAGTGTATTATGCAATTGTGCCTCATTTAAGTCCTAACTGTATGTAAACAGTTTTAAGAGTGCCACTGTGATCTGTATTCATACACTATTTACAATGGTAGTCCCTCTGACAGGGGGATTAGATGAGTCAAGTGTTACAATGCTGATGTGCCATGTTTGGTAATGATCAATATTATGGCCAGAGTAAACAGCTATTCCAAGGTTTCCCAAGCAAGCAAACTCTGCATTAACCATGTGCCATTTCCTAATCATGCTTGTCAGCAAACACATTGTACCCATGTTTGGAGGTGGCATGTGCAAAGAAAAGGTATAAAAATCAGACAACTGCACAGAACCCCACAGCTCATCCAAGGACAGATGGAAGACATGCTTTTCCTCTCTCTCTCTCTCTCTCTCTCTCTCTCCCCCCCCCCCCCCCCCCCCCATTGGCCAAGTATAGCTCTCCTTAGTGTATCATATTCTTGTAAGTGTTAAGCCTATATTAAACAGAAGTTCATATAATCGTCCATTAATGTTACTGATTCTTTCTACGTTTTAGAATCACTGCCGTACCACTAGGGACAAATATATGACATATCTTTATGTATTTTGTTGGTTTAGTAAAGGCTGCAGTAACGAACCTCTTCCCCAGGGAACATTTGCCCTCTGCTGGATACACTAATTGCTGTTTAAAGATAAATTATTAGTTTTTCAAGTAAACTCAGTTTATACAACATACTGACATAATTGTAAATAAAAAAAATATATGGTTGAAATAGTTTAATGTCAAATAATGCAAAGAGTATGCGACACGTGTTTCACCCTAATTCTGGGCTCATCAGGCGTGCACACTCACTGCACCCCCCTCTCGGGGAATCGAACCTCGGACGTCAGTGCCAGAGGCGAAGCCTCTAACGTTGCGCCACGGTGTGTGGTTCGTTCATTTGACAGCATGTAGATCGGGGTAATTATATTCATGGCATTTGTAGTCTGAATCACAATCTGATTATATGGGTGGTTACCTATCAGGTAACGCTTGTGGTTGGTCAGCAAGTCGGCTAACATCCACCACGGTGCCCTCTTTCAGTTGCGAGAAGCAGATCATAGAATGGTTGAAATAGTTTACTGTCAAATAATGCAAAGAGCCTCTAACATTGCTCCACGACATGTGGTTCATTGATTTGACAGAATGTAGATCGGGGTAATTGCATTCATGACACGTGTCGCGTACTCTTTGCATTATTTGACAGTAAACTATTTCAACCATCATACTCATAGTGAATGCATTTTACAAAATAGTAACATTATTTGATTTTCACTTTTTTATGCTAAAAGGGTGTTTCACGATTATCTGCATAATGAACTTACGAACTAGATAATTTTATTTACTATTCAAAATCTAAGAATTATATATCAAATAGGTATACCTTTTGTAATATGGTATACACTGATAATTTTAATTTTCTGCACAGGAGATGAACTCTGAACAGACCCAAACAGATGCAGGCACAGAACGTACAAAGAAACGGACACCACAAGTTGATGGGAGTGAAAATATCCATCAGACCCCAGCAGAAATCAAGCCAGAGGAGTCTACCATTCCAGCCTTGCCTAAACCCAGACGGGGAAGGCCCCCCAAATCACAGACTGCCAACAGTTCAGAAAAAAACAGTGAAACAAAAACAAGTGGCCGAGGAAGAAAAAGAGCTGTTCCGTCCCAGGAGAGTCCTGGAGTACTAGAACCTGTGACTATAAAAATACCAAAACAACAGAAAGATACAGAAACAAAGAGAGCACCTGTACAGAGACAAATGGATTTGCAAAGGTAAAATAAAGAGTTAACTGTAAAGGGATAAAGAATAGATACTTAAAATATGTTGGCACATTTATCTATATCCAAAATTTCTAATAGAACTCCCATTACAAACCTTGTTTAGCAGTTTCTCAGTGTTTCTTTTAGTTTTCATATTTTCAAAGGGTTTCTACAAAGACATGCACCCCAGGCAAATGTCGCATATAAACCAATTCTCACACAAGGTGGCAGAGTCTTTGAAATACCCAGGATAAAATGCTGTTCTGCCTTTGTTACATTGTGAACATATCCTGAAGTCACATTTCTGTGTGGTGTTGTTTTTAAATTGTTGTGAGCAAGAAATTATCCACATTTTTCAGCAATTTATTATAACTGTTTTTAAAGACTTTTTTCAATAATTAGCCAATAAAAATTAGTAGAATTTAAATTTTGTTAATGTTGTTTTGGGTGGACATTTGAAACTATCTGTCTTATGCCGAAGACCTGATAATTTGATTTGCAATATATAGTATTACATATACAAATGTTTTAAAATTGCAAAGTGGCAGTAATAATTTTGCAGTAACTTTCCATATACTGAAATGTATTTAATAACTAAAACAGGGTTAACATAACAGTTATAGGAAAGGCTAGAAAATATTAAAATTGGTAGAAGTCACAAATTTATTTCATTGTCAATAAAAGCATTTTGCCAGCAAAATTGGATGGATTGCTTTTGCTAGTTTGGTTCTTTCATGCCTAATTCAAATTCAGTGCAAAAAGTTGGATTTACACATGACAAATCCTGAAACCTGCATAAATGGTCTGCATTTATTCCATTACAGGTTTTGTTTAAATTTTTTTTTTTTTTACATATAAATACTGTTACTGCATTGGCAGCAAATGTAAATGTAAAAAAACTTAAGGCCATGTTTGTGAAATGTTTCAAGCTGATAATACACTTAATTTCCAAATTTCTTGTGAGACATTTTGTGGCATAAATGTTATTCTTAAGGCCTTTGTGGCAATTTGTGTCTTTTGCCTGGCATTGTTACTCTTAACTCACATATGAACTGAGATTGTAGATTTCCAAGAATTACAAGTTTTTGCCTGGAAATTTGGTTATGAGGTGTTTTTTCAGTTGTGTGACTGACTTAGTAATTTAATAGTAAATTCCTAAGTTAGACTTTGTGTGAAAGTGTTTTTTGTGTGGTCTCAAGTTAGGTGTTGCATTTTTTTTTTTTGTTCCAATTGTATACAAAAAAATGGTATAATCATGCTAGACTTTTGTTTACTTTATAGATATTTAGATGTTTCTTTATAGTACATGCACAGTTTAAGTTGTTTGTTTTAAGTCAAGTTACTCTCCATTGCTGTGTTTTTCAGTGTTCAAGTATTCAGTTTGTAGAAAGCAGTGGGTTTTCCCTAATTAAAGCATACCAAATATCATTACTTAAAATTCTAGACTAGCATATAATTTTGAGTCACGGGGGTGATGTTATTCTTGTTTAGTTATTAGGAGTAATAATAGTTAATGTTAATCCAAGTGTCTTGTAAAATTAAAACATACAATTTTAATGCCAAACCTGCAGCTTTCTTTTCATACAGCTCTGTTTTAAAATATGCCAAGTATTATGTTCCTTGTTACTTCTAGTTTTGTTAAGTGTTAATTCAAGCAAAATGAGCTACAAATGTATGTTTAATAAAAAAAAAAAAAAGAAAAAGACAGAGAACTAACATGTATAGTCCAAATAGTAGAACCCCACTGCTTCAGACTCAATCAGCTGTTTAACCAGTTTAGGTTCTGGAAGATTCAGTGGCCTGTAAGCTGTTTTTATTACATAGAAACTGGGAGCACCAAGCACACTAATGGATAGATTGAATCATTTAGCATTTTGGTGTGCTAAAATTGTTCTGATGACCCCTACCTTGCACTTCACAGCATTGTACATACAATGCATGAGCAAATTCTCAAGAAGGATAACCTCAAAAAGTAATCACCACGTAATTTCAGGCATGAAAAGCATTTTTTTCATTAGTTTGATTGGGTAAACAGACTTCATTATTATATAATGCTCTCTTACAGTTTTTATAATGTAGATTTCATAAAGCACACCTGTATCTTGTACCCACACTAACACAGCTTGAAATATTTTTGACTTATGGAAATTTTTTTTTTTTTTTTACCCTAAGTTCTTGTCTATAAGCCGGACTCATGTATTAGCCGGAGACCAAAAATCATACGAATTTTTAAAATAAAATCGTATCATAGATAAGCCGGACTCATGGATAAGCCGAACGTACTATGACCTATAACTAATAGAAGGGAGGGAGGTCAGTGGTCTCACTCGCGCCCATTTAATT
>NC_041398.2:113407720-113420220 GCF_900747795.2 Erpetoichthys calabaricus
TGCAGACTTTCAACTTTACTTCAGTGGGGTAAACAAAACGATTGCATAAAAATGTGAGGCAACTAAAGCATTTTGTTAACACAATCCCTTTATTTCAGGGGCTCAAAAGTAATTGGACAATTGACTCAAAGGCTATTTCATGGGCAGGTGTGGGCAAGTCCGTCATTATGTCATTATCAATTAAGCAGATTAAAGGCCTGGAGTTGATTTGAAGTGTGTATTTGACTGCATACATTCATTGTGGTAATGTACAGAATCAAAATTAGATAAAAGTTGTCTCTGTCCAAATATTTATGGACCTAACTATATATACATATATATAATATGTGTGTGTATATGTGTATATGTATGTATATATGTATCCATCCATCCATCCATTGTCTCCCGCTTATCCAAGGTTGGGTCGCGGGGGCAGCAGCTTGAGCAGAGATGCCCAGACTTCCCTCTCCCTATATATATATGTATGTATATATGTATGAATGTATGTATATATGTGTATGTATATGTATGTGTGTATGTATATGTATGTATGTATGTATAATAATATACAGTACTGTGCAAAAGTTTTAGGCAGGTGTGAAAAAAATGCTGTAAACGAAGAATGCTTTCAAAAATGGAAGTGTTGAATCATTTATTTTCATCAATCAACAAAATGCAGTGTCTGATAACCGCAGTGGGATGTTTTATATTATTGGAATTTGGAAAAAATTTAATTCTCAGTTAGAGGATCTGTACAGAACTTTTTCAAACCTGGCAGGATCTAATCAATATTATTTTAGAATAAGAGAAATAACTATTACTGCATTTGTTTTCCTTCTCCATTTTTTATATACCTATATATATTTCTACCTTCTTTTTGTTTATTGTTGCCTTATTAAAAAGCCCAAAGCAATTCTTCTTTGGCTAAGCTCACCTTCTCAGGGGTGGGGTTTGATTTGTTTTCAATTTTTCTTTTTTTTTTTGTTATAAATTGATCTATTTGTATGGAATGATTATAATAAAATTAATAAAATTTTTTAAAAAATGCAGTGAATGAACAGGAGAAATCTAAATCAAGTCAATATTTGGTGTGACCACCCTTTGCCTTCAAAACAGCATCAATTGTTCTAGGTGCACTTGCACACAGTTTTTGAAGGAACTTGGCTGGTAGGTTGTTCCAAACATCTTGGGAGAACTAACCACAGACCTTCTGTGGATGTAGGCTTCCTCACATCCTTCTGCCTCTTTATGTAATCCCAGACACACTCGATGATGATGAGATCAGGGCTCTGTGGGGGCCATACCATCACTTCCAGGACTTCTTGTTCTTCTTTACGCTGAAGATAGTTCTTAATGACTTTGGCTGTATGTTTGGGGTCGTTGTCCTGCTGCAGAATAAATTTGGGACCAATCATACGCCTCCCTGATGGTATTGCATGATGGATAAGTATCTGCCTGTATTTCTCAGCATTGAGAACAGCATTAATCCTAACCAAATCTCCAACTCCATTTGCAGAAATGCAGCCCCAAACGTTCAAGGAACCTCCACCATGCTTCACTGTTGCCTGCAGACACTGATTATTGTACCGCTCTCCAGCCCTTCGACGAACAAACTGCCTTCTGCTACAGCCAAATATTTCAAATTTTGACTCATCAGTCCAGAGCACCTGCTGCCATTTTTCTGCACCCCAGTTCCTATGTTTTCGTGCATACGTGAGTCGCTTGGCCTTGTTTCCATGTCGGAGGTATGGCTTTTTGGCTGCAACTCTTCCATGAAGACCACTTCTGGTCAGACTTCTCCGGACAATAGATGGGTGTACCTGGGTCCCACTGGTTTCTGCCAGTTTTGAGCTGATGGCACTGCTGGACCTCTTCCGATTTCGAAGGGTAATAAGCTTGATGTGTCTTTCATCTGCTGCACTTACAAGTTTCCTTGGCCGACCACTGCGTATACAATCCTCAACGTTGCCCGTTTCTTTGTGCTTCTTCAAAAGAGCTTGAACAGCACATCTTAAACCCGAGTCTGCTTTGAAATCTTTGTCTGGGAGAGACCTTGCTGATGCAGCATAACTGCCTTGTGTCTTGTTGCTGTGCTCAATCTTTTTCATGACATGAAACTGTCTTCCACCACCTCACCTTGATAGCAGAGTTTGGCTGTTCCTCACCCAGTTTTAAGCCTCCTATACAGTTGTTTCTGTTTCAGTTAATAACTGTGTTTCAACCTACGCGTGACATTGACAATCATTAGCACCTGTTTGGTATAATTGGTTGATCATACACCTGACTATAATCCTACAAAATCCCTGACTTTGTGCAAGTGTACCTATAAGAATTGATGCTGGTTTGAAGGCAAAAGTTAGTAACATCAAATATTGATTTGATTTAGATTTTTCTTTTGTTCGCTCACTTTGCATTTTGTAAATTGATAACAGTAAACAATCATTATTTATATTTCTGAAAGAATTCTTTGTTTTCAGCATTTTTTCACACCTGCCTAAAACTTTTGCACAGTACTGTGTAATTTTATTTTTTTTTTTATAAGTTAGAATTATATTTGAAAAGCTGCATTTGATCTGACAGACCCAATCTGTTCATGGTCTCCACCTGTGTGGAAAATGGCTCAATTATCTGTTCTTACGTAATTTATGATGGTAATAACATCTTTCACACTGAAGTGCAACAGTATGGTAGAGTTTTTTTCAAAAAGAAAACCAAAATGAAAACAAATTAGCATTCTGAAAAATCAAGGAAATAATATAGAGAAGCAGAGATCTGGGGAAGTTACAATACCATCACACAAAGGCACTGCAGATATCTCCAAGTTTATTCTAGTCTATCATACAGAATGGAAAAAAATCATTAAAATACAGCCACATTGCCTAGATCAGGCTACACCAATAAACCTAGTTGCTGAACAAAAAGTGGCACTTATCTGTGAGCCTGTGATGCCTGTTGTCACTCTGAGTTGCAGAAGTGAGAGGCAGCAAATGGAAAGGAAATGCACAAGTCAACAATCCCCGAGGCATTGCACAAACAAGACCTTTATGGAATAATGGCAAGGAAGGAGCCATGGCTGGGGAAAAAAAAGTACTACACAGATGTGGTAGAATGTCTTCATCTGATGAGACTAAAGTGGAACTTCTTGGCTTGAACACTAAGGATTATGTGTGGTGTAAGTCTAACTCCTCTCCAACCAGGTGCCATCACCCTCACTGTTAAATATTGTAGTGGCAGCACCATGGTGTGGCAATGCTTTTCATTAGAAGGACCTGACAATCTGTTCCTGGACTATTGGGGAAAATGAACGCTGCACAACATAGGTGGATCCTGAAGGAAATCTGCTCCTCTCTGCCAGAAAGCTTAAATTGTACAGGATGTTATACTTTCAATAGGGCAGTGACTCAAAGCCAGTGCCAGAGCAACAAATGAGATGCTTAAAAGAAAGAAAATCGATATCCTTGAGTGGCTTAGTCAGACTCTTGACCTTATCCCCACTGAAACATAGTCATATTAAAAAGTTTGGGAACCCCTCTCAGCCTGCATAATGATTTACTTTCAATAAAAAAAGATAAGTGGTATGTCTTTCATTTCCTAGGAACATCTGAGTACTGGGGTATTTTCCAAACAAAGATTTTTAGTGAAGCAGTATTTAGTTGAATGAAATTAAATCAAATGTGAAAAACTGGCTGTGCAAAAATTTGGGTACCCTTGTAATTCTGCTGATTTGAATGGATGTAACTGCTCAATACTGATTACTTGCAACACCAAATTGGTTGAATTACCTTGAACTTGAACCTTGAACCTTACCTTGAACGGTGTGTCCAATCATGAGAAAAGGTATTCAAGGTGGTCAATTGCAAGTTGTGCTTCCCTTTGACTCTCCTCTGAAGAATAACAGCATGGGATCCTCAAAGCAACTCTCAAAAGATCTGAAAACAAAGACTGTTCAGTATCATGGCTTAGGGAACAGCTACAAAAAGATCTCTCAGAGGTTTAAACTGTCAGTTTCAACTGTAAGGAATGTAATCAGGAAATGGAAGGCCACAGGCACAGTTGCTTTTAAACCCAGGTCTGGCAGGCCAAGAAAAATACAGGAGCGGCATATATGCAGGATTGTGAGAATTGTTACAGACAACCCACAGATCACCTCCCAAGACCTGCAAGAACATCTTGCTGCAGATGGTGTATCTGTACATCGTTCTACAATTCAGTGCAATTTGCACAAAGAATATCTGTATGGCAGGGTGATGAGAAAGAAGCCCTTTCTGCACTCATACCGCAAACAGTGTCGCTTGTTGTGTGCAAATGCTCATTTAGACAAGCCAGATTCATTTTGAAACAAAGTGCTTTGGACTGATGAGACAAAAATTGAGTTATTTGACTGTAACAAAAAGCGCTTTGCATGGTGAAAGAAGAAAAAAAAAAACAACTGCTACCTACTGTCAAATTTGGTGGAGGTTCCTTCATGCTATGGGGCTGTGTGGATAGTTCATGGACCCTTGTTAAAGTCGAGGGTCGGATGAATTCAACCCAATATCTACAAATTCTTCAGGATAATGTTCAAGCATCAGTCACAAAGTTGAAGTTACGCAGGGGTTGGATATTCCAACAAGACAATGACCCAAAACACAGTTCGAAATCTACAAAGGCATTCATGCAGAGGGAGAAGTACAATGTTCTGGAATGGCCATCTCAGTCCCCTGACTTCTATGGGATGATTTGAAGCAGGCTGTCCATGCTCGGCAGCCATCAGATTTGACTGAACTGGAGAGATTTTGCATGGAAGAATGGCCAAAAATACCACCATCCAGAATCCAGACACTCATCAAAGGCTATAGGAGGCGCCTAGAGGCTGTTATATTTGCAAAAGGAGGCTCAACGAAATATTGATGTAATATCTCTGTTGGGGTGCCCATATTTATGCACCCGTCTAATTTTGTTATGATGCATATTGCATATTTTCTGTTAATCCAATAAACTTAATGGCACTGCTGAAATACTACTGTTTCCATAAGGCATGTCATATATTAAAAGGAAGTTGCTACTTTGAAAGCTCAGCCATTGATAAACAAATACCCAAAGAATTAAGAGGGGTTCCCAAACTTTTTCATATGACTTGTATATGGTTAGGCCTAAACATGCTGTCCACTGCTGTTCCTCAAGTATTCTGAAACAGTTTGAGCAATTTTGCAGGGGGCAGTAGGCAAATCATGCTCAGTGAACTTGTGTAAAATTAATAGGGACTTGTACAAAAATACTACTTGCTATAATAGTTGTGAGAGATGGTTCAACCAAGTACTGAACATGGGGATTAATACTAATTCCAAAAACTTAAATCAGTCATTTCTATTTTAATTTGTATTCATTTTTGGGCAGCACTGTGAAAGACTGTCCAAGTTAAATTTAGATTCCCAGGTTTTGATAATTTATGTGAAAAAAGAGTTGCATGCTTATTCGATATTTCTAAAGTGATATCCGTAAACTAGCTGTGAAATTTCATAAGATAATTTACATCAGTTGCAGTGCTATTGGTTAATCAGGTGTATCAGAAGTACTATGTAACTAAGTGCTTTTCTATATATAATATTTATAGGGTTTTGAACTAAGAACCTATGTAATTGGTAGGCAGTGTGGTGTAGTGGTTAAGACTTTGATCCTAGGAGTTCAAACACTGAAATTGTGGGTTCAAATCCTGCTGCTGATAGTGTGTGTCCGTGAGCCTATCCTTTCACCAGCCTGTACTTCAACTGGAAACGCAGAAGAAATGTAGCCAGTTGTCTCTCAAATGCTGTAAGTTACCCTGGATAACTGCAGCAAACAATAATAAGTAATAATAATATTACTAGATCACTTGAGCTGCCTACTCTTAAACACGCAGTACACAATTATTAATGAGTAAAGCATTCCTGCATTATATCAATTACTGTGTTTATCTGCTTTTTTCTTAGTGACTTGGCTTTTGTTGATGGTTATTGCAACAATTTACTAGAAAGTGTATTCTGTTGAATTGAAACTGGTAACGAAGCATATTTATCATTATTTGATGTGTAAGATTTCCATATGTTTATGCTGTTAACTCAAGTTCAGTATTTCTTTTCGTATTTTTCAACAGTTAATATATGTTGTCCCCTTTTAAAATTGGCAGGTGTGAATGTACTGTGTTTGCAAAGCAGTGCTTTAAGTGACTACATATAAATGCTGGTATGGAAGTTCAGTGTATAATTTGTAAATAATTTATGATTTGAAGATGCCATAGCAGTAGATGTATTATGAGGGTCTGAACTTTTATTAGAATTTTATAAGTTAATTTTCAGTAAGAAGTTATTTAAATAGTTACAATTATCAAAAACAAACTGGGTATGCCTAAAGTAAATTAAGGCATTTTTGTCAAAATGCAAGTATTACTATTAAACTTATAGGCCTGCATACATTTTGGAATAATGTGGACTGCTTTTTCCATAGGTCAGGGAATGCAGGAGTCAAATAGGTTTTGTGAATCTCACATCATTATCTACTACCTTGGTTTTCCTTTCAATCAATTTAATAATTATTTTTCAATTTTCCAGGTAAAAAAAGGACCATCCGAAGAAGACTAAAACGAATGCCTGCCTAATGGACGGCTTTTTCAGGACACCTAGATCTGTACCAGACCTGAAACTGTAAATGATACAGTTCTGTGCCCTGAGAGAGGAGATATACAAAAACAAACACTGCTTCCAGAACCAGTCTTTGCAAGCAAGCTTCACATTGGTGATAAAAGAAACAAAATAAGAAAAGCTTGTGAGAGATCACTTAGGGCATCCATTCCTGCTTCACCAAGACTTATTTTTATTGAACTTTTAAAATATTAAAAAAAAAAAAAAAACTTGGATACTCAAAATGCGTGGTCCCAAAATGAAAAATAGTTGCATTTTACCAGGAAAATGTGCTGTCACAAGTCTTATTTGTTTCTGCAAGAGTCAAGTCGGTATGACTTTAAATAAAATTTCAAGCCAAATACAGTCCAAATTGCCTACTCGCAAGTGCAAAGAATTTATATCTGCCACCATGTCTTGCAGCAGCTGAGGAGGATTTTTGTTGTTTCTGTGGGAAACTAAACAATCCTAGTGGACCTAAGATCATATTAAAATCTAGCAGGTTTTTTTCCCCCCTGGTTATTTTTAAAGTGTATGTATTCTCTGGCTCAGTTCCCATTAAACCAGTCTCTGTGGATTTTTATCCCTCACATTTCTCATCGATGGTTTTGTTCACATTTTATCTGGATACTATGACAATTAAAAATTTCTTTTACTAAGGCCTTTTGTTTTTACCTTGGTGCAAATTTTACACTTATATAATGGAACAAAAGGAGGTACAGAGAATCCACTCTTGGGCATTTTTATAATACAGCAATGGTGGTTAAAGGTGTTTTAAAAAAAAAAAAAAAAAGCTGTTGGATTTTAGATGCTTGCAAAGACAAAAAATCAGCAGATAAACTAAAATATTGATACATTTTGAGTGTTTTTAGAGATTGAAAATATTTTTAAAGCTGTTATGCCAGTTTGTCTCCATGTTTAATGATCATTTTATGTTTTATTTAGTGAAAAAAATAAATGTTGCATTGATATGATTCCATGCATTGTTTGGCATAGTTGTGTACATCCTTATGTACACATGACCATATTTAATTTTTTTTTTTGCCTAAAATAAATGCTTTTAGGTGTCACATGGTGATTATCTTTTTGTTTTAGTTACAGTTTTTAAAACACCAGCACAGAATAAAATATTGGTTTCTAATTTGTTCTGTCATTTTTAATTCTTATCCTTTTGTCTCTGAAATTATAAAATGCTAAAACTTGGTTGTAAATACCTCTTTGAGGCAAAATGAGTTATTAGTGTAGTTAAAATCTCAAACCAAGGGATTTTAAAAGCATAGATTGTGTAGCAGTTGCCAAAATGGTAAAAGCAGAATTAACATATTTTTAAGGTGGTGATCAAATGTACATGGGACTCAAAAATACTTATGCTAGTAAAACATTTTCATAATGTGCTAAATTGTCCTAATCTTTCTCAGCTATTTAGGCCTCATTTATTTTGCCATTTGAGCACCTAGTATCACGTTTGCTTTTTAAACATTTTGAGAACATGCAGACATACTATAATTTATTACATGTAAATTTCAAGCATGCAAGTGACAAGGATCTTGTTCAGATTTTAAATTAAAGTTGACATGTTGAAGTTTAGTTTGTTTCCCCGGCAATTTAAAAAATGCAGTTACAATCATGGCCGAAATTATCGGCACCCCTGGAGTTTTCCCAGAAAATGCACCATTTCTCCCAGAAAATTGTGGCAATTACAAATGTTTTGGTATGCACATGTTTATTTCCTCTATGTGTATTGGAACAACACAAAAAAAAGAGAAAAAAAAAAAATTGACATGTCACACAGAACTCCAAAAATGGGCTGGACAAAATTATTGGCAACTTTTCAAAATTGTGGGTAAATTTTTATTTCAAGCATATGATGCTCGTTTGAACTCACCTGTGGCAAGAAACAGGTGCTGATCACACCTGAAGCCAGTTAAAATGGAGAAAAGTTGACTCAACCTTTCTGTTGTGTGTCCTGAGTGTGCCACACTAAGCATGGAGAACAGAAAGAAGAGCAGAGAATTGTCTGAGGACTTGAGAGCAAAAATTGTGGAAAAATGTCAACAATCTCAAGGCTACAAGTCCATCTCCAGAGATCTTCATTGTTCCTTTGTCCACTGTGCGCAACATAATCAAGAAGTTCACAATACATGGCATTGTAGCTAATCTCCCTGGACGTGGACGGAAGAGAAAAATTGATAAAAGACTACAACGAAGGATAGTCTGAATGGTGGATAAACAACCCCAATCAACTTCAAAACATATTCAAGCTGTTCTGCAGACTCAGGGTGCAACAGTGTCAGCTCGAACTATCCGTCGACATCTGAACGAAATGAAACGCTATGGCAGGAGAGCCAGGAGGACCCCACTGCTGACACAGAAACATAAAAAAGCCAGACAGGAGTTTGCCAAAATGTACTTGAGAAAGCCAAAATCCTTCTGGGCGAACGTCTTGTGGACAGATGAGACCAAGGTCTTTTTGGTAAAGTTCATCATTCTACTGTTTACAGAAAACGGAATGAGGCCTATGAAGAAAAGAACACAGTACCTACAGTCAAACATGGTGGAGGTTCTAAGATGTTTTGGGGATGTTTTGCTGCCTCTGGCACTGGATGCCTTGACACTGTGCAAGGCATCATGAAATCTGAAGACTACCAAAAGATACTGGGGTGCAATGTAGGGCCCAGTGTCTGAAAGCTGGGTCTGCATCAGAGGTCATGGGTGTTCCAGCAGGACAATGACCCCAAACATATCTCTATAAGCACCCAGAAATGGTTGAAGACAAAGCGCTGGAGAGTTCTGAAGTGGCCAGCAATGAGTCCGGATCTAAATCTGATTAAACACTTATGGAGGGATCTCAAAATTGCTGTTGGGAGAAGGCGCCCTTCAAATCTGAGAGACCTTGAGCAGTTTGCAAAAGAAGAGTGGTCGGAAATTCCAGTTGAGAGGTGTAACAAGCTTGTTGATGGTTATAGGAAGCGCTTGATTTCAGTTATTCCTTCCAAAGGCCGTGCAACCAAATATTAAGTTGAGGGTGCCAATAATTTTGTCCAGCCCGGTTTTTGACTTTTGTGTGAAATGATGTCAGATTTGGCTTTTTTTTTTTTTTTTTTGTGGTGTTCCAATGCACATAAAGGAAATAAACGTGTATACCAAAACATTTGTAATTGCAACAATTTTCTGGGAGAAATGGTGTATTTTCTGCGAAAATTCCAGGGGTGCCGATAATTTCGGCCATGACTATATACATTAGTTTGTTTTAGTGCAGAAAATTTCCTTTTGTAACTTTTATTTTCTTGTAAAACTTCTTGTATGCTCTCGGGTATAATATTTATCTCAGATTATTATGCAGGACCTTCGATGATCTGCACCTTAATTTATGAATTCAGTAGTCAGAAATAAGGACACAAAGTTGTGACTTTATATTTCTTTAGTTTTATTGTCTGTGCACTTTATTACATTGTGTCTAAACATTTTTTCATCTTTATTCTGCTAGCACTGAACAGAGACAGTAGGAGATTTATTAACATTCTTGTTATAGCTTTCAAACACAATGTTTTAAACCCTTAACAAGTGTACAGTTTTCCTTGTGCCACCACAGGAATTAAGATAGCATCTCTTCACAGCTCAGACATGGACGACATTTGTCCTTTCTGAAATCCTACTGAACAAAATTTATGAAGTCATCACATTGAAAAGAGTTAGGCACATCTTTTTCAGTTCAGACCCATATAGAGCATTGCCTAAAACAATGCTCAAAATGACCCATCTTTTTAACACCAGACAATCAATGAGGGTCCTTGATGTAACCGGAAAGTATTCTGAATAATCTTTGTATTTTTCCAAGAATGGTTACAAATTTTGTTTAGTATTTTCTGTGGTATGTTTTATTTTTATGTAATGTTCCACAATACTCTGGTGGATGAAAGGTCCCCCACAGTAAGAACATTGTCAGGGAAATTACATGCTTCATTTCCAGATCCATTTGAGTTCTGCATAGGTTCTTCCCATACAGAAAGATGCAGAGCTCCTATTGAAAATAACCTTGTGTCTGGTAAGCTTTTTTTTTTTCCTTTCTGTTCTTCAAATTACACAGCAGATTCAAAACCCCTTTTGTCCCTCCAAAAATAGTTGGTCCGGTCCTGTTCTCCATCTCACACACAAAATAAATGAAGCACTCCTTAAAATCATAGCAAATGTCACCATTTGGACAAGTTTTAGTCATCTTAATATTGGGACGGCTCCTACATGAAAAATGAATCTGGAAATACATTTAATAATATAAGCTTAATGAAAAGTCCATGAAGGGTAATATAACACACAACTGTAAAAAGACTTTTTCTAACATTATTCTCTGTTTTGCTGTGTCATGTTAGGCAAGTCAATTTTCTTTTGGCTTGTTTGTATGACTAGACTTAAGAAAAGACAAACCTGTTGTTGCTTCAGAATATACCTGCAGCCAATACCGTTGTAATAAGGTTAGATGTTACAGATTTGGGATGTGTAGGGGATTGAGTGTTTTTGGCACAGACATGGCTGGGGGAGTGCTACCCTTAAAAGGCAGCTCGGATTTCACTGTGTCATTTACAGTCTGCTGCATTTGACATTTCTTTCTCTGAATCTAAGTTTATGTTGATTATTAATTGTATGTTCTTTATTGCAACTGCTATGAAAATCTCTTCTTATCATAGCTGATTGTATTAAGTGTACAGAACATTCTTCCTGTGTTGACATCACACTACTAAAAGTCAACCGTGCACTGCCTCTGAGGTTGTGATTTGCCAAATGCAGTCACACTTACTGCTAAGTTGCTGTATTTACTTTGTCAGCACACACTTGCACAGCCACTGATTACATACTTTGCTCCTGAATGAGCACAGGACTGTCAAGACACAATAAAAATTCCTCTTTGCATTTAATTCAAAATAAATAATGAACATGCAACTTGTCAAATGTTTCACTGGTGGGTTCATCTTCAGTCCATATCCACTGCACACAATTTGCCAGCACCTATACATTACCTCACACAGGTGGTGTTCATAGTCCTGTTTGGTATCCCTCCTGAAAACTACAGGTGTTGCTAAACAGCACAGTGGAAGTTCATTCAACTTATCTTGTTCTTGAAAATTTTCTAGGTATGATGCTGCTACCATACATTTTACAGATGATGTTCACCGGAAAATGTGCCGTCACAATTTTGTTTGATGCTAAGGAAAGAGGTACATTTTTCTTTTTAAATCTCATCTAAACATAAAATTCTCTTTCACTTGGTCTGATTATCTCTCAACAAGCTTTCTGGAAAATACAAGCACATCTCAATAAATTAGAATATCGTTGAAAAGTTCATTTATTTTAGTAATTCAATTCAAAGTGTGAAATTGTTTTTTATATAGATTCATTACACAGTGATATTTCAAGCATTTATTTCTTTTCATTTTACTTATGGATTACAGGTAATGAAAACTCAATTTAGTATCTCAGAAAATTAGAATATTAAATAAGACCAATAAAAAAATTTAATACAGAAATGTTGACCTGTTGAAAAGTATGTCCATGTATGCACTCAATACTTGGTTGGAGAACCTTTTGCATGAATTACTGCATCAATGCAGCATGGTATGGAGGCCATCAGCTGAGGTGTTATGGAAGCCCAGGATGCTTTGATAGGGTCTGGTGTCTCTCATCTTCCTCTTGACAATACCCCATAGATTCTGTATGGGGTTTAGGTCAGGCGAGTTTGCTGGCCAATCAAGCACAGTGATACCATGGTCATTAAACCAGGTATTGGTACTTTTGGCAGTGTGGGCAGGTGCGAAATCTGCCTCTCCATAAAGCTTGTCAGCAGAGTGAAGCATGAAGTGCTCTAAAATTTCCTGGTAGACGGCTGCGCTGACT